>NC_089515.1:7687460-7937460 GCF_036850995.1 Saccopteryx leptura | reverse complement strand
TACTTTTTGACCCCTTCCTCCTCCATCCATGATGGGTGCAGTGTATTGAACAGTCTCCCCCAAATCCATGTCCAATGAAACCTCAGAATGTGACCTTGTTGGGAGATAGGTCTTGCAGATGTCCTTGGTTAAGAAGAGGTCACACTGGATTAGTGTGGGCTTCGAATCCAATGACTGGGACTGTTAGGAAGAGGAGAGGACACACAGATACCCATAGGAAAGAAGGCTATGTGAGGACGGAGTCGGACCAGAGGGAAGCGGCTACAAGCCAAGGGCTGCCTGCAGCCACCAGGAGCTGGGAGAGAGGCGTGGCACAGAGTAGCCCTCCGAGAATCCGGAAGGAATCAACCCTGCCGACACCTTCATTTCAGACAGCTGGCCTCCAGACTGAGAGAGAATACATTTCTGTTGTAATTTGTCCTGGCAGCCCAGGAGATGAAAACAAAAGGAAAAGGGCTGAAGACCTCCCTGGAATGTGGGCATTTTTTTAGGTGATAATGGAGAAAATGGCAGGATTTCACAGCGAAGCCTGAATTGCTGATGTTGACTCTTCATGTTCCACGGGAGAAGCCCTTTTGGAAAATATGTCATCCACATGCAAGCAAGTAAGCCTGCCTGTTCTGTTTATACTTTTGGCAGAAGAAAACATGCTGGGTGGGTTCCCAAGAAGTGCCAGGTGATGTCATCAGTCCTTTCACATTTCACTTAATTCTCACGAATGCCCTGTGAGATAGGAAGTATTGTGCCCATTTTACTGTTCAGGAAACTGAGGCTGAGAGAACATGAACTCTGGGCTGACCCAGAATTCTAATTCCAGATGTCCTTCAGATAACCACCAGAGTCAGCTAGCCTCTGTGGGACTGAGCCCTCTGCCTGGAGACCCGCACACGCCGCATAGCCAGGAGCCTGCCAACGCGGCCTGGGTGAATGCCAAGGTCACTGCCACTCCAGAGGACAAGGAAAGCTGACCCACTGCCCATGTCATGGGCTCCTGGGAGAAGGTGATGCTAGCCTGTCTCAGGAGAAGTGGCTGGCCACGTGACCCCTAGAGGAGGGCCTGGTGGGGGTGGGGTGCATGGGAATGATTCCCTCCTTTTCCCAGCATGCCATGCTCTTCCACAGAGCTCTCTCATCTAATCCTTATCATTAAGGATGCAATTAGCCCCCTGAACAACTCGATGAGGAAACAGAGGCAGACGGCTGTGCCCAAGGTTGCACAGCAAAAGACCTCAGCACAGGCCTCCTCCTCACATGGCAATTCACACCACTTGCAGGAGGGAAAGTCAAATGATTCCTGTCTGTGAACCACCTTCTTCACCTCAACCCAAATTTGTGGGTAAGAAAAAAAGCAGTGAACAAGAAAACACTCAGCTGTGGGGCAGCCACTGTTTTTGGCTGCTCAGACTGTGTCCCCACAGCCAGAGGTGTATATATAGCTGGCCAATCAGAGAGGCCCCACCTGTGTGGCCTCTCTGATTGGGTCAAGAATGGCCACGTGACCCAAGCTGGGCCAATCACAGGAGTCTAATGTTCAGCTGCAGCTGGAGATGGGTAGGGATTGGCTCTGGAGAAATGAGACAGGAGTAGATCCCAGAGTGAGAGCGAGTGGGGTGGTGAAGACCTTTATCCTGAGGCCAACCCCAAATATAAAGTCCTTTTTCTCTAGAGCTGGATTGAGTTGAGTTTCTGAAAGAATTTCAGCTAATCTAGGCATTCTTCACAGTATTGAGCCACATACCCCTGGATATTAGTTGAGATAGATTAACAGACCTCCAAAATGAGTAATGGCCTCTACATAGAAGTTCATTCACATTTATGTAAAGAGTTCAAGGCAGTTCAAGGAGGCAGAGGGGTAGAGGTCACAGGTTTGTTTCTCCATATAATGGGGGAGGGGGTCAGAAAGCAGAGGTCCTTCCAACTTCAATATGTGGCTTCTGAAGTCTCCCTGGGTGTGAATATCTGTCAGTAGAAAGAAACTACACTGAGGATTACGTGTGGAAGATCTTTCTTTACAGGCCAGGACTCATAGACATCAAGGGGTGACATGGCCCCAGATAACTGCAAAGGAGGCTGGGAAATGTAGTTTGGCTAGTGCCCAGGAAGAGTTGAATCAGGGTTGGTGACCAGATCTCAGCTTTTGCCATACGTGGTACATCTTCACATCTTGTTTCCCCGTACCCCCCTAAATACCCTCTGCCAGGAAACTTTACTCTTAATTAGCACCTGTCCTTTGGAGGGCTCGTAGAGAGGACCCTGTGGTAGGCCTCTCAGAAGACACTATGTGGGTTCTGAGCAGAACCACCCCCTTGGGAGCACCATCGATGCAGTAGGGGGGGGGGTGTCCCCCAGCATGCAGATGCCTCCCTTCAGAGACCTGACAGCTGAGGCAGGCTCTGCAGGCCCTCCTGCCCTGAGAGTAGTCCTGTGAGAGCCCCCAGGGGATATGGCCGCTCCCCTTCCTCTCAGCACTCTCCCACCACAGAGCCTTGTCTGAGTCCCCAGGTCACCGGCCTACATACAGAGCATCAAGACTGAGCCTCTGGCCCACAGACGCCCAGTCATCTACATAGCTTCCCAGAGCCTCTGGGGGCATGCCCAGTCACAGCCTTCCTCTCTCGGGTTGCTTTGGGGGCCCCTGACCTTGCAGACAGTCCCCTCTCCGACTTGGGGACTCCTCCTCTTCCCGCCAGGCCCTTTCTAGCCAGCAGGGGAAACTGATCCCTGTCAAGACGCCTGTCCTTTGACTGCTCCCCCAGCATGAGCCCCAGCCCCTCACCCCAACGCTACAAGAAGCAGACAGTTACAATCCAGCATTGAGATCAGCGGAACCCTCCCCAGCAGGAACCTTGGTCACCAGCAGGAACCCTGGTCACCAGCAGGAACCCTGGCCCGGGGTTCCCATGGCTTCCTGGCCTTGCTGCACTCACTCACCTTCTTCAGCATCCTCCTGCTCAATTAAATATCTGCCACATTAATTATTACCATTTATTAAATCTAGAGAAATAAAATCTGATGCATCCCCCTCATTGCCACCCCACTCCCCACCAAAATGGAGTATCTTATTTTGCTAACTGCTTAAACATAAAACTCCAACAGAAAAAAATTGTCCCCACGGCTCATATTTTTCATCATTTGGTCATTAAATAGTGATGGATATAAACTATAAAGAACCTAAACTGAACCTTTTAACAATCCATGAGCAATACTATCATTTCTTTAATAGAACCTGCTGACCGTGCCTCGCGCAGACACCATTTGTCATTTTCAGCACACAATAATCAATAAGTTGGCTTGAAAATAAATAATATAACAGTCACAATATATTATCTTTCAGACTGGCCTTATACTAACCATAAAAAGGGACCAAAACAAGAGGGAAACTCCTATATACATGTTAAGAAGTTAGGAGCATCGCAGCTGAGCCTAATGCATGAATTAGTCACGTGCCAGCGTCTTATCTCTAATTTGCTTTAAGTTCCGTTGAGCTGAGCCTTCACTGCTGCCCGCTGCTGAGGCCAGGAAGCAGGGTTTTTGTGTTTTTTTTTGTATTTTTCTGAAGCTGGAAACGGGGAGAGACAGTCAGACCGACTCCCGCATGCGCCCGACCGGGATCCACCCGGCACGCCCACCAGGGGCCACGCTCTGCCCACCAGGGGGCGATGCTCTGCCCCTCCGGGGGGTCGCTTTGCCACGACCAGAGCCACTCTAGCGCCTGGGGCAGAGGCCAAGGAGCCATCCCCAGCGCCCGGGCCATCTTTGCTCCAATGGAGCCTTGGCTGCGGGAGGGGAAGAGAGAGACAGAGAGGAAGGAGGGGGTGGGGGCGGAGAAGCAAATGGGCGCTTCTCCTATGTGCCCTGGTTGGGAATCAAACCCGGGTCCCCCGCACGCCAGGCCGACGCTCTACCGCTGAGCCAACCGGCCAGGGCAGAAGCAGGGTTTTAATCAGCATTTATACGACAGCATTCGGCCACATGCTCTATTACACAGGTGTGGACATCAGAGGATCATGCCTGGTACCCAGGTCAGAGTGCCAAACAGAAAAGGCTCGATTGGTCACCTACAGAGTGCCAGGGCTGGGAGGCAGTCCACTTGAGATCCAGGAGGGGGCCACGGCCCTGGTTCAGCTTCCGGGATTTGTGTTCTGTGGGAGAGAAAGGCCACAAAGCATCCAGGCCACCAGGTGGCACTGATGGAGAACGGGTTCTGGAAGTAGCAAAGTAGTGGCCCCCAATCACAGTAATCTTCCTGGGCTAGACCCTTAGCAGCCTCTCAGCAACTCAGCTTGAGTTTGTTGTCCATCTAGTAGTGCAGCTCCTCAGTGACTGTGGAGAACACAGCAGCCCGGGTCCTTGGCTTGTTCATTCATTCATTCATTCATTCACTCAGTCATTCATTCAACAAAAAGTTCTTGAGAATCTACCCAAGTGCAAGGCACTTTCCTAAGTGCCAGGAGTACAGTAATGGAGTGAATAGATAAAAGCCCCTCCCTCCTGGAGCTCACCTGTAGTCAGGGCAACACAGCAGACATGATATGGGAATACACAATATATCGGCAGGTGGCCAGTGCTGTGGAGAACCATGGAGCAGGGCAGGGGCACACGTCCAAGTTGTGTTCTCTTCAGGGGAAGCCCCTGCTAGTTTCCCAGCACCCAGGCTTTCCATAAGCATGTCCTGCCCAGTCTCAGACGTGCCTTCGGTTACCCAGCTTCCCTGGTAACCAATCCCTGGGGTCCTAATGACATCTTATATGGGTCAGCGCCAGACTGCTAGGCAGCGTGCTGTGGGAGGGGTCCCCTGCCTCATGTAAGGTAGGCAGCCCTGTCCCCTTTACACCTGGAATTCCAAAGCTCCGAAGCAGCATGTCACTGGCAAGTCGGGTGACCAACTGTCCCTGTTCACCTGGGACTTCCAGTGCTGAAGTCAGGGCTGGCTCAGGCAAACCAGGATAGTTAGTCATGCTCAGGCAAGTGGCAGAACTGGATTCAAACTCATTTGGGTCTATGGCTTTCCACCCTCCCCGAGGGGACATCTTCCTAAAGCTGGTGCACACCAAGGACATTCTTGCAGCAATTTGAGGCAGCAACTATCCCTCAAAGTCCCAGTATGACTAGGCTGGCAAAGATAAAATTAGATGACTTTGGCTTATTCATGCAGAATTTGCTCCACTCCCAGCCCAATCACCCAGTAGCTGGGTGACCTTTATCAAACCACTCAACCTCTCTGAGTCTCAGGTTTTACATCTGAAAATGGAGATAAACAAGCATCCTTCAGCAGGGTCTTTACAAGGACCTGCTGTCATGCATTTGACATAGCGCATGGCAGGTATTCTGTAGGTGGTGGTGTTATTAACACATAGATTATTTTGTCCCAGGAATGGGAAGAACTCCTTCTGCTCCTCGGGGAGGTGTGGAGGGAGGTAGGAACCAGCGCGGCCACATTTATCATGAATCAGCTCGCTATGTGGAGCCAAAAATACTCTCCATGGGTAGCGTCTCTGAGACTGATATTAAAAATGACTGATTTAAGAGAAAGTGCTTCCCCCTGTTGCAAACCAAGAAGGTAGGGCTGAAGTATTCTCAGCCTTAAATGCTCCAGTATTTCATCTTTGGGTAGTCATAAAGTTAAAGGTTAATAGGCTGTACAAATGACAGAGTTTAAAGGGAAAAATGAGGGGATAAGGAGCTCCCAGGCAGCCGTGGGCATGCTGGGGACAGGTGGCGGCTCACCTGCAGGGAAAAAAAATATGAGTGGGTCTCGGCCTCTTTCCAGTTCTGCTCCCACATGGAAATCCCTTATTCCAAGAGCTCTTTTCCCACTGGGGGGATTTCTTTTCTGAGGACATACAGCCTTGGAGAGATGGAGGCTGGGTAAGGTTGTGAAAGTCAACGCTTAATTCAAAATCCTGAGAAATAGGCTCCAGGTGGCCCAGGTAGAAGGTGGAAAGGGTTTGGGTGAAAGTGCGTTGAGCGCCCTCTTCATGCAGCTGACCTTGTGGTCAGAGCTATGGTTCTCAAACTGGGGAAGCACATGAGAATCCCTGGGGAGCTAGTTGTTCAAATGCAGATTCCTAGGCTATGGCCCAGATGTGGAGAGGGCAGCCTGGGAATTTATTTTAACAAATTCCCCCCCATCTCCAAGGTAATTCTACGGTGGTCCACGGGCATACTCTGAGATGGTCTGCATCAGTGAATGCAGTCGAGTCAAGTTCTAGATCCAAAGATGACCACAAACCTGTGAATGTGTTACCTTCATGGCAGAGGGACTTTGCAAATGTGATGAAGTCGAGGGTTTTGAGATGGAGAGAGGATTTAGATAGTCCTTGTAAGAACCAGCGTCCTTATCAGGAGAAAGAGGGAGGCAGGTGCATGAGAGTGAGGCCTCTGAGAAGGGTCCACCCCTCCACTTCCGCTTCAGAGATGGAGGAAGGCACTGTAGGCCGGGGTGGAAATCTATTCTTCCCTAGAGCTGCCCGAGGAAATTCGGGCCCACAGACACCTTGACTCTATTCCAGTGAGACCCATTTTGGACTTCTGACCTGCAGAAGCGTAAGTAAGAATGTCGTGTTGTTTTAAGCCACTGGTCCTCTGGTAAGAGCAGCCACAGGAAACTAACGTGGTCACACAGGAAGAAAGGGCAGACTTGGACCCAAAGTTAGTGGCTCAGTCTAGGACCTCTCTGCTCCGGAGGACACAGGTGAGAGGAAAGGTTCTGTGACTCCCAGCTACTGTTTTCCCTGGGATCCGGTAAGAACGGGGACAGGATGTTAAATTATTCAAACTCCAGCTGCAGGCCTGAACAGGGAGGGAGCCATAGCCTGAGCTCCCTGCCCCACAACCCAGTCTCCATCCCACCCCTGACTAGGGGACAAGTTGGAGCGTGTCTTATCCAAACCCTGAGCAGAGGCGTTGGTTCCTCCGTCCTCCCCAGGCCAGGCCTCGGGGCGATCCACACAGTGCAAGAATCCAGAAGGATGGGCCCCCTGCCCGGCACCTGTCTCCGCCCAGGTCAGGGCAGTGATGCCCTTGGGTTCTTGCAGGGTCTAGGTCCTGGCTGAGCCCCCCGCCTGGCCTCAGCCCCCCAGCCTGGCGGCTCCAGAACAGTCCTGGGAAGGAGCTTCTTATGATCAATCTTGCCACGGTCTCCATGAATTTTAAATAATAGCGGCTTTGCTCTCTCTTGCTCGCTCCCTGGGCGCGTCAGACTGCAGCTTTTACAAGATCATATTTCTTCACATTTTCATACAATTATTTTAAATGGACAAGATAATGTTGAAATTCTTATTTAAAATGTATGCAGGTAGAGAACGAACCTTCCTGCTTTTTATATTTAACACCAGCCGGAGCGATAGAGGGGAATTTTAACAACAGAATTGAGGAGGAAGTGTCCTCCATGTCCATGATGGAGTAGGGTTTTAGCGGCTGGTTTTCTTTGATGAATAAATAATCACACCCAAAATAGACAGTTTGCCCATTATTAATCTCATTTTAGACTGTGCACATTTTATTGATTCTTAAGTACAAGAATTTTGCAATTTCACCAAAGGGTGACTTTCTTAATTAAAATGTAAGTTAAAGAGGAAAAAGTTTCAGCAGTCTTGTCAGAGGCAGGGAGGGAGGCAGAAGGCAGAAGGCCTGATTTCTTCCAGAATGAATCCCTTCCAGATTAACGTACTTTATGCAGAGCTACTTTGGACAGCTGGCCTGTCCCCAGAGCAACCAGGGAGACCAGCAGAGACCCAGCCACAATGGACAGTGAGACAGCTCGAGCCAAGGCGGCTGGGGGCCAGCACCTTCCCGGTTGGGTTCTGTCTCTGTGACCCCAGAAAAGATACATGTTTGCGTTCCCCCGTCTCTATCTCTCCCACTCTTTGGATATCTCTTGTACAGCTGTTGAGGCAATTGCATTTCATTTCCTTAAATGCTTATTGGGATTTTAGAGAGGACATTATAAAGAAGAAAATATGATCATCTTATAACATAGCTTTTCAACTTCTTTCACCTCAGGACACACATCAACTAATTACTAAAATTCTGTGGCGCTGAAAATATATTTTTTGCCAATCTGATTTAAAAAAATAGGTATAATTTTGATTTATTCACACTGGAAGGCTGTTGTCACTTTTTTGTTTGATAATCTAAGGGAAAAGAGGTCAGTGCCCCTGACTAAATAATCGGGGATTGCATGTTTGAAAATTTCTTGCAACACATGGGTTGAAAATCGCCTTTGAAAATCGCCGGCATAAATGATACATAATTATTTTTTTAAAGGTATACTCAGAGAGTTCAAGTAGAAAGAGAGGGAGCTAATATAAATATTTTCAGAATACTCGTGGGGTTCTCAGCATACAAAAATTGTGTAGGGCAGGCATGATAATTACCCGTGCTATGGATGGGGATGTGGAAACTCAGCAAACGTGAGTGACAAGGTTGAGGTTCCCTAGGGAAGATGGGGCAGCAAGGGGTTTTGAACTCGGGTCTCTAGTGCCTTTGGTGTAACCACTATGTTCTACTGCCTCTTAAGTAAAAGGGTATTAAAAAAAGTAAAAGTGCCTGACCCGTGCCTGACCAGTGGTGGCACAGCACATAGAGCATCAACCTGGGACACTGAGGATCCAGGTTCGAATCCCCAAGGCCACCTGCTTGTGCGCGGGCTCCTCCAGCTTGAATGTGGGGGTGCCAGCTTGAGTGTGGGATCATAGACCATGATTCCATGGTCCCTGACTTGAGCCCAAAGGTCACTGGCTTGAGCAAGGGGTCACCAGCATGAGCAAGGGGTCATTGGCTTGAGCCCAAAGGTTGCTGGCTTGAAGCCCAAGGTCACTGGCTTGAGCCCAAAGGTTGCTGGCTTGAAGCCCAAGGTCACTGGCTTGAGCCCAAAGGTTGCTGGCTTGAAGCCCAAGGTCACTGGCTTGAGCCCAAGGTTGCTGGCTTGAGCAAGGGATCACTTGCTCTGCTATAGCCACCCAGTCAAGGCGCATATGAGAAAACAATCAATGAACAACTTAGGTGCCGCAACTATGAATTGATGCTTTTCATCTCTCTCTCTCTCTCTCTTCCTGTCTGTCTTTCTCTCTCTCTTGCTAAAAAAAAAAAGTAAAATTTAAAAAAATGTAAAAGCTGCAGGCTCCCCTAGCCTCTCCCACAAAGAGTAACACTGTCAATAGTTTCTGATAATTTCTTCCAGAAAAAATTAAATGTTTGCAGTTGCATTGCATTCTGCTTGCAATTGCCAAAAATGTGAAGCTACAAGCATGTTTTATCTTCTGAGAAGTGGTGGGTTTGTTGGAATTCCTATCCTGACCCCCAGCGTCCCTAGGGCGGTTCTTCCCTTACCCGTTTCTGACCTGCTGCTGTTCTGTGTTGGCCTTAGGAAAGTGGTCACTGGGGCAGGCCAGTGACATCGCCTGTGGCCCTTCCAGCTCGGGGCCAAGCTCACTCTCTCAGGGAAGGCCCCAAACCGCCAAGAGGGGATGATGGTAGTCATGGTCGGATCCTGGGCTCACTGGGCAGGCTCCAGCCCCAGGCCGGACTGGACGGAGCTGCGAATCAGCAGGAGAGAGAGAAAGCCTTCCAGGCACTGAAGGCAAAGGTCTGAAAGGAGCGTGGTGCCAATCACTCTGGAAAGTTCCTTAAATCAGCCTCCAGGGTGGTGCTTGCCGTAGTCACCTGCTACCTGGGAGACTGACCGTCATTCCCCAGTCAGCCCCGCTCAGTACTGGGGTCATTCCCCAGCCAGCCCCGCTCAGTACTGGGGTTTCTGCTGGCTTAGGGGCAGGGCATCATCACAAAACAGACATGTAGGCACCAGTGGTGTGAAGAAGACAAAACTTGAAATCCTAGGGTCACGCTGAACTTGGGTGTGGTTGTCTTACTCCAAGAAGGGCAATAGAAGGGACACTTTGGAAGAGCAGGGACGGGTCTTGGATCCCACACTTCCCCAGAGCACTTGGGCAAAACCAGCCTCTCTCTGGTTATTGGGGAGCAACCAGACTCGGTGAATGTGTACATGATGCAGTTACTCCGTGACGGCCATGACCACAGGTCAGCGGGGCAGCCCGGCAGGCCTTCTTGGGGTCATCTCCTCATGACAATTCAACTTTCAAAAAATTCCAACAGGTCACCAAATTTGCCCTGAGTAATAGTGACAGTTCTTTGGTTGTTGTGGCAAAATGGGCACAGGTTCAGAACTTGACTTGACCTGTCACCTGCCTCCCAGTGGGAGTGGCTTCTTTAGTTCTGCAGCCATTTCTACTTAAGGTGTGCTGCTGTCGCTGATGGCTGAGATTTACAACTATTTCTGATAAATTTTTAGCAAAATTGGGATGGTTATGGCTGTTTTTCTTTGATAGAGAATCAAACATGTGACTTGAATGAATACTTGCCTTTTATTCCCTATCCCTGTCTGTAAAATATCCAGTTTATGTGCCCAGAAGAAGTATAAACACATGGCACAGTATTGGTTTTTCAGTAACTCGGTTTAAGCCAAAGGGGGAAAAGAAATTCCATCCTGACACTATTTATGAAACAATTAATGTTGTCAACAGCCTTCCCACCTGCTGAGTTACACACAGCCATCCAGACTCTGATGACTCCAAGAAGTGTCAACGATTCTAATATGAACTGTTGAAGCAAATCCACTTGGAAGGACTTATTTCTGCAACTTATAAAATGTGATGATAGATTGCTCTCTGACTATAGGGGACAAAAGATGCCTTATTCCCAGGAAAAGTTCCTCCTCATAAAGCTAATGTCAAGGTAACGAGCAACCCTGATGTGCCAGGCGTTTCCACAATAGTAGCTCACTTAATCCTAACAGCCAGGAGAGGTGGATGCTATGATTGTTATCGGCCATGTGGTAGCTGAAGAAGCTCATTCTCACTGAGGTTAAATAATTTATTCCAGGATACATTTAGAAGCTGAACAAGGGTTCTGTTTTAGTCAGCCTGGGCTGCTACAGCAAAATACCATAGACTGGGGGGCTTAGACCACAGACATTTGTCCTCGCTGTTCTGGAGGTTGGAGGTCCAAGATCAGGGTGCCAGCATGCTGGTGAGGGCCCAGTTCCTGGCTTGTAGGCAGCTGCCTTCTAGCTGGGCCCTCACAGGGCAGAGAGAGAGAGCTCTGATGTCTTCCTCTCCCTGCAAGAGCACCAATCCCATCATAGGGGCCCCACCCTCATGACCTCATCCACACCCCATTACCTCCCAAAAGGCCACCTTCAAATACCATTACATGAGAGATTAGGGTTCAACACATGGATTTGAGGGGACAGAAACATTCTGTCCATGGCAGATTTCAAACCTGATCTTTGGGGCCTAAGGGATTATGTGTCCCACAGCAGGCCACCAGAGAGGCACAGGTTGAACCTCATCTAGATAAATCAGGAATTTAAAAATTAATTTCTTTAAAAACATCAGATTTTCAAAATGAATTTTTAAGAAGGCAAAAGCGCCCTAAACTGGGAATGACCCAATGATGCTTCAACGGGGGACTAGGTACACAAACACGGCCACACCCGGACAGTGCTCAGCTGGTCAGCCAGAAAAAGAAGTAAGCTATGACACCAGCAACAATTTGGATCAAGCCTAAGACATTATGCCGAGCCAAAGAAGCCAGACACAAAAAACGAGATTTTGTATGAGTCCATTTTGTGTGAAATTCTAGACTGGACACAACTGATCTATGGAGACAGAAAGCAGGTCGGCGGTTGCCTGAGGCTGGGGGAGGAGAGTGATTGCACAGAAGCAGCCGGGAACTGGGGGAGGAATGGAAACGTTCTCTTTTGATGATCGAGGTGGTTACATGGGGGTATGCATTTGACAAAAATTATTGAACCTCATACACTTTAAATTGGGACATTTTTATGGTATGCAAATTATACCACTATAATGCTGATTTAAAAAAAAAAAGGCAAGCTGGCATGGTATGTTAGAGAGAGCCTGGCTCTTGAGATGAGCAGGCCTGACCCCATCGCTGGCAATTTCATGGACTTACCACATGGCTCTGAACATGTTGATGAACCTCTCCGAGCCCCCACTTCCCCATCCATTAAATAGAGACGGTCCTAAAACTGTGCCCGGCAGGATTGGTTTAGGCTGCACAGAACACAAGCCTTGAGCACACTTGCCAGAGATGTTTACAGCACTCCTAGACCCCTTGGCTAAAATCTCATAGCGTGGCCACGCTTCACTTGCAAGGAAGTCCCTTATTCCTGGCAGCAGAGTGACTGCCTACACACTGGGGTCTGTTACTAGGAAGAGGGGACAGGACGCTGAGGGGAAGACATCCAGCAGCCTCTGCCCCCAATACCTGTTCTTCCAGAGTAATCTGAGGACCCACACACCTATTCTGTGGAACTCAGTGCACGTGGTTACTGATATTGGTTATTGATTAGATCCTGATTAATCAGATAGTATTGATCCTTCTAAAATGGATCCTTCTACGAAAGCCGCCACTTTAGAATTCTATGAAATAACGCTGTCCCCTAGGGCCTTTGGACAAAACTCGTGTCACTCTCCCAGGAGTCTGAGTTCTTGGCAGGGTCATCCCATTGGCTGAGTCCAGGTCTCATGTACAATAACGATGAAAATAGTAAGAAGAATTATAACAGTAATCACAGCAGAGATTAATGAGCCCATATTGTGCTCAGGCTCTGTGCCAAGTGCGTCATATTCATTTTCCCACATCATTCTCTCCACACCACTCTGAGGTTGTGCAAAAGACATTAGTTGTGTGTGGACCACAACATGGCCATAGGCACACCAACCCCACAGAGGGAGCTCCCACCATTGCAAGTAGCAAGCAGAACCTTGCTTCTGCTACAAACACCAGGGTGGGGCAAACCTCCTGTCCTGCCAATCCTGGCAGCTAGAACGTGACATGTGACCTGGACTTGACCAATCAGGTCCAAGATGCCCCTGCAGGGACTTGGTATCTTGGGAGAGAATGGGGCAGTTACTGATTGTTCCCAGCAGAGGCTGATGGTGAGGCACCAGGCGGAGGCTTGTGCAGCCGCCATGCTTCATCTAGAAAGTTCTTCAGGCAGGACGTGGTGCTCAATGCTGGCTAGATTCCTTTGGCCCCAGCTTTCGTCTGAGCCAGGTCTCCCACCTTCCTGTCCCCTCTTGAACTGCCCTTTGTCCTGCCAAAGGATTTCTCTCTGCCTGATCCCACTGCCTCTTCCGTGGGACCCACCATGAGCTGATGCCAAGAGGCTCTGGATGTCACCTTGAAAGGAGACACGTGCCTGAGCATGGAGTCACTCAGATTCTGTGTAAAAACAGCTCCCTCGCTCTCTGGCCTCAATCTCTCTCCCTCTCAGGGCGTCAGGCCGGTCCATAGGTGGGGAAGGATGAGGCAGGTACCATGCTATTCTTTGTCTCTTCTCTCATTGTTCCTTCACGTCAAGCAAAAACAAAATAAAACAAAATTCTTGCTTTTACATCTTCCAGAAAACCAATAAACAGAAAACTAATTCCAGCCTGACCAAGCAGTGGTGCAGTAGATAGAGCATCCGACTGGGATGCGGAGGGCCCAGGTTTGAGACCCCGAGGTCGCCAGCTTGAGCGTGGGCTCATCTGGTTTGAGCAAAGCTCACCAGCTTGGACCCAAGGTCACTGGGTCAAGCAAGGGGTTACTCCGTCTGCTGAAGGCCCACGGTCAAGGCACATATGAGAAAGCAATCAATGAACAACTAAGGTGTTGCAATGAAAAACTGATGATTGATGCTTCTCATCTCTCCCTGTTCCTGTCTGTCTGTCCATCCGTCCCTCTCTCTGACTCTGTCTCTGTAAAAAAAGGAGAGAAAAAAACCCTAATTCCATTCACTTTATTTATTTATTTTTTTTAAATTGTCATGTCACCAAATCCTAAATCCCACTGTGCGTTCACCTAGCTAGAGACCACCATGCCACCTAAATAATAATAAATATTCTGCACACATACAAACCCACTTCCAGTTCGCCGGACACTCAAATGGAGTCTGCAGGGGGTAGGCTCGCCCACTACCTGGCTGGGCAGGCTGATCTCGTCAGGGCACAACCAGCTTAATTTATTCTTAACCATGAGACTCACCATTAAGTGAATTTCCGACCTACTATTATTTGTTCAGATAAACTACAGTCATTTTGTCCTTAGATATCAAAGTAAATTGATGTTTAATAGAAACCCACACTAACTCAGGTGTGTATTCGTTTTGTGATTTATTACAAAGAGCCCTAATACTTTATCCTCAAAATGCTTTCCTTTGGATGTTTTATTTCCAATGTACTTGGCAGTTTTAAAAAATAGAATGTTTTTTTTCTGATTATAAAAATATTTGCTTACTATGAAGAATTTGAAAATTACACAGAAGTACAAAGAGTAAAATAAAAGTACCCCAAATCCCATTATTAAAAAATGGATTGTGAAAGTTTCATATTTTTAAGAGTTTTTTCCCCGTTAGACACATATACACAGTGCTTTTTAAAAGTTGTGTCCACACTCTACTTTGTGACATAATATCTTTCGGTTAAGATTTATCATGAGTACTTTTTCTTATCATTAAAAAGATTTCATAAACACCATTTTTGATGGTGTAGGTAACATTCCATTCTGTTTGCTTATACCCCAATTTATTTCATCATTTGCTTCTATCTAGGTTGTATTTTATTAGAAATAGCAGTAGACTGTGCATCTCTGTGTTTGCAGGGATGTGTTACGTGTTTAAGTTCACAACTATTTCTTTAGGATATATTTTAAAGCAGTGGTCCCCAACCTTTTTTGGGCCACGGACCAGTTTAATGTCAGAAAATATTTTCACAGACCGGCCTTTAGGGTGAGATGGATAAATGTATCACATGACCGAGACAAGCGTGAAGAGTGAGTCTTAGACAAATGTAACAGAGGGAATCTGGTCATTTTTAAAAAATAAAACATCATTCAGACTTAAATATAAATAAAATGGGAATAATGTAAATTATTTATTCTTTCTCTGTGGACCGGTACCAGTCCACGGCCTGGGGGTTGGGGACCACTGTTTTAAAGAGAACCTATTTGTTTAAACTTTCTAGAAAGCCATTGACCCATATTGGCAAATTACTTTCTGAAAAACATCTAGTGATTTACATTACTAACAGTAATGTAAGAATATATCTCGTTGTCCTTCCCAGCAGTGAGGGTTCTCTTTCCCCCTTAGTTTTGCTTATTTCATAATTAAAAGGTATTTCAAAATGTTTTAATTTGCATTGAATTGATTGATAGAGATTATTATCTGTTCATTATGTTTGTGATTTGCTAAAATAGCTTTACTTTTTTTTTTTTTTTGCCTAGATTTCTATGCCCATAAAATACTTCTGGAGTGGCATATAAACGCTTTTTAAACATTAAGAATATGAGCTCTCTATCACATTTATGACAAGGAGTTTTTCTGGTTATTTTCCTATAGTCACAGGCATCTTTTGGTTGCATATTGAAGCCATATATCTTTTGAAAGGGAGTAAACGTTCAGTTTGTTAGTAAAAGTCAATGCAAAATTTCTGGACTTGCCATACAGACACTCAATTTACGGAGTCTGTTTCTTTCATGAAGTGGGTACAGGATTAATTGAGCGTGGTTTCTTCTTCATAAACTAACTTCTGAACTAAAGGCAATCGTTACGAGAGGCGCCCGGCTCAGCTGTGCACATGACTCCTGTGTTCAGAGTTTTCCGTGCATTTCCATGTGGTTCCCATCTCCCCCCTCTCCCACCTGATGGCTCTGATCCTTTCTAAACCCCTTTCCTGTCACCCCTATTCCTGCATCGATGGAGCCTCTCTTGAGGCTGTACCTCTATCGTCCCTGTTTTGGGCGAACATTCATCTTTTGTTTTCTGCTGGCAGAAAAAAAGAGAGAACCCTTCAAGCCAGGCTGACCGGGGTTCAAATGCTGGATTTGCTGTGTGACCTGTGTAACTCAGAGCCTTGAGTTAAAGTAGGGTTACTTCGAGGCTTAAGATCAAGGTCAAGTTCTGTACGCGGCCTGGTACACAGGAGTTCCGTGAGGAGCTTCTATCCTGGTTTTGCCTTCCGGAGTTCCTTGTCTGTCTTATTTTCAAGATGGGGGAAACAATGTATCTTCTCCCAGGCTCTCCTCTCCAGTTCCTCTGCCCCCTACCTGTTATTCATTAGCTGGGTCACAACAGAACCCTTACTGGTACAATGCTTAGGCTGTACTGTTAAAAGCGAAGTTTTCATGTGTTACCTAATAGTGATACCTTTTTTTTGTTTTTTTTTTTAAATAATGGAAAATGTGTGAACTGTGCCTCTCCCCTACTCCATTATTGTAAATTGTGAAATAACCTTTTAGTGAGTAATATTCCTTCTTAAGATCATCCATCAAATATATGTCATCTTCATTATTTAATTGACGTGTTATTCCCCCATTAAGATACATGCAGGAATAAATTTCACTTCTTCCCCTGTACTACCATTCCTTGTCTATCATGCATGACACGGACAGCAATAAAACATCAATTAAGCAACAAATCCCTGACAAATACATGGCATTTGATGCATAATTGTCTCCCTCCAATCTCCTTTTCCCTAAGGCGAAGGCTTCTTGGGCCATTTCTGTCCCGGGTGTCACCCTCTAAACTCCAGCATGAGGGTTCCTGCCCCTTTTGCCCCAGGGTGGGTATCTTGGCTTTTGCATGTCCCCTCCGGGGTCCTCTCTCCTGCCAACCCCACCCCCCACATTTGGAGATCAGAGCTGGGATTGGGACTCAAGTCAACTCAGTTTCAACCACATGAATTTGTGAGTGCAGGGGCAGCCGTTGTACCCTCTGCTGGGAGAGAGGGAGTGAAGGAGAAGTAAGGAAGGAACTAGACAAAGCCCCGGGGTTTGCCTCAGAAAAGGGGGCCCCTTGGAGACCCAGGCATGGTGGCTACCTGACTGAGAAGGATGCGTGGAGAAACCCCCTCTGGACTACCGGCCCCCTGAGGCTGGGTGACATCCTGCAAACAGGTTGGAGGGTCCCCTAGGTGCTGGGTGCCCTGCAGGCAGCCCTCAGGGGTCCTGAGGACAGCCGAGGGCCACGTGCAATGCCATGAGAGATGAAAAGACCCCATGTGGTCAGAGTATGGGGGGGAAGAGCTTCCTCCCAGCCCGGAGGACTCAAGGGAGGGAAAGACCCACAGTAACACAAAGTAGACGCTCAGTTGAGAATGGGAAATGGGCTAAGATTTTCAGAAGCTGTGATGGCTTTGCCCCCAGAGGAGCCCACCAAATACTTTGGCCGGAAGCGGCTCTGCACGAGCTTGCCCGACGGCCGGTGGGTGGGGCAGTAGGGCTGAAGCTGATGGCCCGCTCAGAAGGCTCCAAGGATGTTAAACATTTTAGGGGGCTCCTGAAACCCAAGCATGGCTTCTTCCTCAGGAAAGACTGTCACAATTGGGCTGCAGTGTCTGGTGGAGGGGAGAGGAGGGGGCAAAATGGGCCGCCCCTGAAGTGTCATTTAAGGGGGATGTTTAACTTCCACTCCCTGTTTCTGAAGAGTCATTTTCTGCAGAGACATGAAGAATAATAGGAGGAACTTGGCTCATTTTGGCAAATTGCTTCAATTTTCCTGCAATCACTGCCCCCCCGTGTCACCTGCCCCCACCTGTCTATTTGGACCACTTAATGTCCTGGATTTGGACTTAGTAGAAGCTGTTTGTTTGGCCCTGGCCCAAAGGCTAGACTTGTTTTCAGGACAGAAGCTGGAAGAAAAACCAATCTGGACATCTAAATCACAGCCAGGACTCATTACATAAATGATATATTTACACAATTGATCCCCTTTCTACTGGGTAATTAATTCAGCATCGGAACTCTTAACGATTTAATTGTCATATGTTTAAACTGAAATGGTTGCCACAAATTTCCAAAGACAAAGAGCAGATTGAGGAGAGGGGCCTTTCTTTTTGTTTGTTTGTCTTCAGAGGGGGTGTGGTCTTCCTTGTTTTAACGTTGCCATTGCCACCGGAAAGGGGAGGGGGCAGAGTCTGCTGACAGCCCCCAAAGGGCAGGTATGGCCGGGCCGTGTCTGTCCTGCTGCGTGCACGTATTACCGGCTCAGGCTGTGTAAGGGCTGGAGGGGCCGGTGCAGATGGAAGTCAAATCCAGAAGCGGTAGACAGGGGTCCAGCTCCTCCAGTAACTAGGACAGAGCTGGTACCCAGCCAGATCCACCATCCTGCACACACACATACCCTGCCCCGCCCTGGCACTGCTGTGGGTGCTTCTGCTGCCAACTGTGAGCACCTGTGAATCTTTCTTGGAGGACTGCCTTGGGGCCACTTTGCCCAAATGACCATATTGCTGGAAGTGCCCGGGAGTTTGCGAAACGCCTCAGCCAGACTGTCCGGAGAAGCAGGGACATGACAGGTGCAGCGTCCTTGTCTCTTCTGGGACACTCTGAGGCATGACTGACACTTCAGAACCCCCGCCCACCTCCACCACCCACTGCAGGATCAGAACAAGCCCGCCTACTGCAGGACGTGGCCTGAGCTTGCACCTGGCTTGCCTTCCTTCCCATCCCTGCCCCGCGCTCCCCACCCCTCCCCAGTCCCCCTGGGAACACTGCCTCCATCCAGCAATTCTTACTCACTGCAGGGTCTGTCCTGGCGGAACCCAGCCCAGGACAACTGCTGTCTAGCTGAATGACCTTGGCAGGCCTCTTGCCTTCTCCCGTGCCTCAGACCCATTGCCTGCAGAGCAGACAGAACAGTTACACCCATCCCACCTGCTGCTAACTGGTACTAACCACACATTGTCTCATCTGATTCGCTCAGAAGCTCTAGGAGAAAGATACTCCTATTATCTCCATTCTACAGACAGAGATATCGAGGCATAGACAGGTAGCACTTGGTCCACATTCACACAGCTGCTAAGAGGCAGGGACAGGATTTAGACCCAGGCCATCTGGTGCAGGGTCCTCCATCTTCACCCCTGCCTCAGGCACTGTGCAGCCCACCCAGCAGAGCTATGGTACAGACCAGAGGGGACGGTTGTGGAGCCCATAAATGAGTGCAGGGATGCTCATCCTAGCATTCTGTCTCACCTGAGCCCCCAGGGAAGAAAGCGGAGATTGTCCAGGTCGTAGGCACCAGCATGTCACCACCGCCTCCGTGTAGACCTCACGGTCTTGCAAGGAGACACAGAGACAAGCCTCCCCCGGCCAAATACTGCAGCTCCCCAGAACAAGAGGCTCCTGCATGGCTGTGAACCCGTGTTCTCTGACAGCCTCCCAGAGTGCCCATGCTGGCCTGCTCCCTTTGAGGATTAAAAACACCTGTGCCACTTAGGGGCCAGAGGCTCCATTCCAATGTCTCAACCAAGATTTGCTGAGACAGAAAAGAGACATCAGGGGTCTGCATCACTTTAGGTCTCTCAGCTGGATCCACCGAGGAGGGGGGGGGGGTTGGATGGATCAGGCAGCCCTTGGGTGGTTCCAGCTGCTCAGATTCTCCCTGACCCTCCAAACCCGGGCTAACTGCTGAGGTCTGACCTGCTGTACCGAGAGGCACTGTCCACCAGGGAACACGGGACAGTATAAGTTTCAAGGCATGGGCTTCAAGTCAGATCATCAAGCATTTAGCATCACGACTGGCTTTTACTCTATAAATATGCAAGCGACAAATAACTTACAGAGTTTTAAAGTCATGTACACTTTAGTAAGACTCAATCAAACTCTTTCCAAATTGACAAATATGTGAGAATAAGTTCTCAAGCTAGCCTCAGCAGAAAAGGAACATATAGGGTAAGGATACACAGAGCCTCAGCAAGCAGGGATGGGAGAGGAGGAGGGGAAATTCCAGGTAGAGGGAACAGCATGTGTGGAGACCCAGAAACTTGCACCTGCAGGATGGGGTTGGCCCATGTGCTGTACTTATTGAGCTCTTCTCAATTTTTTTTTTAATTCAATGAGAGGAGGGGAGGCAGAGACATACTCTAGCATGTGCCCCGACCAGGATCCACCCAGCAAGCCCACTAGGGAGTGATGCTCTGCCCATCTGGGTCATTACTCTGTTGCTCAGCAACCAAGCTCTTCTTAGAGCCTGAGGTGAAGTCCATGGAGCCATCTCAGCATCCAGGGACAACTCACTCCAACACAGCCATGGCTGCGGCGGGGGGGGGGGGGGGGGGAGGCAGGAGAGAGAGAGACAGAGACAGAGACAGAGAGAAGTGAGAGGGGGAGGGGTGGAGAAGCAGATAGTTGCTTCTCTTCTGTGCCCTGACTGGGAATTGAACCTGGGACATCCAAACACCAGGCCGACGCTTTACTACTGAGCCAACTGGCCAGGGCTTCCTCTCCATCTTAAAACCCTGCTTTCATCATTGCCACCTTCTTGCCACCTCCCCCACCCTGGGACTTTCCAGGGCAGCTGCTCCCCCGACCTCTCTCTGACCTTGCTCTTCAGGACTCACCTCCACTTTTTCAGGTACCACCTGGTGCTTTCTCTGTCTCTGTTGGCACTCACCATGGTCTGACTTGACTTAATAACTGTTTGTGGCCCAGCTGCCCCCCAGCCTTGTCTCTGAAGTCTCAGGGTGCATAGGTGACATCTCCATCAAGCTTGTGCCCTTCTAGTGGGGAGTGCTCAATGTGTGTTTGTCAAATTGGGTTCAATTTCTAGCACACAAGTCAGTCCATGTTCCAGGGGTGTCAACATGCAAACCCCACAGATCACAGGATCCTGCAAACCTCAGTGAAGTCAGCTTATCCGATCAATTGTTGTAGCCCTTTCAGAGTTTGAGAAAATGCTTACATCTTTCAGAGAGAAATCTACAGGGCTATCGTGGCTTTGGGGCCTCCTGTTTAGGGAGAAAATTGGGGCAAACTCTGTCCTGGGCAGCACCCCCCTGGCTTGCGCTCCGAGAGAGACGGCCTCGCTGGAGGTCTCTGGGGAGCCGTGAGGCGGGCATGGGAGGCTCTCCTCTCCCAGTCCTGCAGGAGTTCCGCAGGGAGGTGAGGAAAGGACACGGCAAAATCATAGCACTTTGGAGCTGGGTCTGTCTAGTGCAACCCTTCACTTTACAGAGGAGGAAACAAGGACAACTGAGCTCCAGAGAGGAAAAATGACCCAGCCAAGCCCCACAAGTGGTCGGTGACAACCAGGACTGATTCAAATCCAGGCTTCACACACTTCCCCTGTGCTATGGCCTGAAGGCTTGAATCCCCCAAATTCACAGGTCAAAGCCCTAACCCCCAATGTGGTGGGATTTGGAGCAGACTAGGTAGGACACTTCCGTCACCCGAATCTCTGTCATCTTATTTTCCTCTGTGAGCAGAGGAACATGAGCACTCCCTAAAGCTCGGGCTTCCACTCCTGGGATCGCCCGACAAAAACACACAGATGTGATCATCAGAAGATATATTGATATCAGCTCCACATAGAGTTGTCCCAAACTGTAGGAAGTATTCAAATGTCCCTCAACAGCAAAATGGAGACATAAATGTTGTCGTCATCACCCAACGCAATATCAAAGAGCAACAGAAAGGGAAAGCTACAACTGTGAGAAACAAAGTGGATACATCTCATGAACATAATGTTCAATGAAAGAAGCCGGACACAAAGGCGTGCGAATGCTATGGTTCCATCTACATAAAATGCAAATATAGGCAAGTTCATCTATGGTCAGGATAGTGGTTATCCTTGTTGGGGTTGGGGGAAGGGAAATGACTGGATAGGAGGACAAGGAAGCCTTCTGGGGTTCTGGAATGTTCTGTTCCTTAACCTGGGTGCAGGTTGAATGGGTGTATTTACTTTGTAAACATTCTTGGTAGTTTGGCTCCTCGTTAGCTACCCCCTGACTGGCTCTCTGTCTGTCCCTCCTCTGACAAACCCTTCAGATCATCCTAGTGACCTTTCCAGAGCCTAAGTCTGAATCAGACTCTCTGGCTCCTCATTGCCCAGGTGTCTAACAGGCCACCCTTAGTTCATCAAAGCATACGAGCTGAAAGGCAATAGAGAAGGTCAGCTAACAAGACACATGTCACAGCCTTTTAAAACCCAGTCACAGAAATGACAGCCGTCACCATTGCTGTATTCTAGTGGTTAGAAGCCAGTTACTAGGTCCAGCCCCCACTCAAGGGAAGGGGATTGCACAAGGTTGTGACTGTTAAGAGGCAGGGATGACTGGGTGTTGGTGAGCCAAATTGTGTCTTTCTTCCCCCCCTCCCCCGCCCCCAGAAAAGATATGTAGTGGAAGTTCTTACTTCCAGGATCTGTGAATGTGACCTTATTTGGAAATAAGGTCTTTGCAGGTAAAAGTTAAGATGTAAGATGTAACTCAAGTTAAGATTAGATCATATTGGATTAGAACGGGCCCCAAATCTAATGACTGGTATCCTTAGGGGAAGGCCTCGTGAAGACACAGGGACAAACACAGAGAAGACAGCCATGTGAGGACAGAGGCAGAAAGCGGAGTGGTGAGTGCCAGGGAGAGCAGAGGCCACCAGAAGCTGGGAGAGGCCTCCTCTGGGACAGGTTCTCGAGAGACTGAACAGGAGCATGGCCCTGCCAAGTCCTTGATTTTGGACTTCTTGTCTCCAGAACTGTAAAAGAATGCATTTCTATTGTTTTAAGACCCCTAGTTTGTGGCTCTTTGATACAGTGGCCCGAGGAAACTATCACAGGGAACATGCTAGAAGTCTGCCTGCTGCAGCTAGCAGAAACGGCAGGTCCCTGAGCTCATGATTCACTCCCACGGCTGCCCCTCTTACCATGTGACTTGGTGGGTTTGGCCAAGTCCCGTTGATCCTGATGCAGAGGGTCAAGGTCCCACACAAGGGAAATGCCTTTTTGGCTAGGCTCCAGCTTCCCATTCAAGCTATCTGTGTCCCCTCCTCACCATGTGAAGCCCCTTCCCAACCTCTATGACCATGCCTTGGCTGTTTCCTCTGCCTCTTTGTCCTCTCTTCTCTACCTGATAACTCACTCTTGAGGCTCTAGTTGATCACCTCCTCCAGGAAGCCTCCTCTGACCATGCCATACCAACAGACTGAATTAGTGGTTTCCTTTTCTGTGATTCCCAAATCACTCTGTGTTTACCTGGGCTAGGCATGCACTTTGCCCCCCAGTCTCCCTCTCTAGGCTGCAAAGTGGGAGAGAAGCTGTCCCTGGTTTGGTCTTGTACTCCCAGAGCCCGGCACCGTGCTCACCTGGCGTGACTGTTGGCTGAGTGGATGACTCGCAGAACCCCAGGGCTGCTCAGCCATCGACATACATTCTGAAGGAGGCTAGCCTGGTTTATACTATATGACCACTGATTGTCCTCACTGTGTCACCTTCACGTGGCAAAAGGGAATGGATGGTTCAGGGAGAATGGGTCATTCTTCAGGCACTTGGGTAAGGAGCACAGAGTCACAGAACATCACAGCTGGAAGGAAGGCATCCAAGAAAACAGCCCCCAGTGGGCCATGGGAAGAGCTTTGGATCAGCTCAGGTGCAGCTGCCAGGACCCCATGAGGGCAGAGAAGGCATGGCTGCCCCTGTGGTGTGGTCCTTGTGTCCCTCACTCCCTGTCTGATGATCCTTGTGTCCCTCACACCCTGCCCAGTCACCAGCAGGCACAGGAACTATGTGGAAAGCTGGACCAGCTTCATGGGTCTCCCAAGACTGTATATGCTCATGGACACTGGGTGGTGGATTTTTATTTTTATTTTTTTATTTTTTTTTATTTTTTGCATTTTTCTGAAGCTGGAAATGGGGAGAGACAGTCAGACAGACTCCCGCATGCGCCCGACCGGGATCCACCCGGCACGCCCACCAGGGGGCGATGCTCTGCCCCTCCGGGCGTCTCTCTGCTGCGACCAGAGCCACTCTAGCGCCTGGGGCAGAGGCCAAGAAGCCATCCCCAGCGCCCAGGCCATCTTTGCTCCAATGGAGCCTTGGCTGCGGGAGGGGAAGAGAGAGAGACAGAGAGGAAGGAGGGGGGGGTGGAGAAGCAAATGGGCGCTTCTCCTATGTTCCCTGGCCGGGAATCGAACCCGGGTCCCCCGCACGCCATGCCGACGCTCTACCGCTGAGCCAACCGGCCAGGGCCAGGGTGGTGGATTTTTAAATAACTTGGTTGACTTATCATTCATGTATTACACAACCTTCCCATTTAAAACTACAGTTCAATTGGATTTAGTATAGTTGCAGAATTGGGCAATGAGTATCACAACTAATCTTGGAACATTATCATCATCCCGCTAAGAAATGCTGTTCCCATTAGCAGTCACTCCCCATTTTTCCTCCACTCCTCGGCCTGAGGTAAAAACACTTGTCTACTTTCTGTCTCTATGAATTTATCTCTTGTGGCAACATTTCATATAAATGGGACCATTCACTAGTCCACTGAATGGACGTACCACATTTTCTTTAACCATTCTTGAGATGTGGATATTTTAGGATAAGGATCCCATGGGAACTTGATGGATATAAAACTGATTTTTAAATGTAAGCCAGATTTTCTAAAACCACTGACATAGGAATACTTTGCATAATGACATGGGTGAATTGCATAGACATATTGAGTCAAAGAAGCCAGACTCTGGAAGAAAATGTAGTGGACATATTTATATGAGCTTTGAGAACCAGAAACACTAATCTCTAATGATAAAATAAAATCAATGGTCTCTTGCCTGACTGTGGTGGTGCAGTGGATAGAGTGTCAACCTGGGACACCCAGGTTCGAAACCCTGAGGTCACCTGCTTGAGTTCAGGCTCACCCAGCTTGAGCACAGGGTCACTGGCTTGAGTGTGGGATCATCAAAATGACCCCATGATCTTTGGCTTGATCCCAAAGGTCACTGGCTTGAGCAAGGGGTCACTGGCTCATCTGGAACCCCCCAGTCAAGGCACCTATGATAAGCAATCCATGAACAACTAAAAAAAGTACCACATTAACAGATGGATGCTTCTTGTCTCTCTTCCTTCCTGTCTGTCTGTCTCTCTCTCAAAATAAATACATAAATAAATACATAAGTAAAATATTTTTTAAAAAAGATTCAGTGGAGCAAAATGCCAAAATCTACACTTGTTTTCCCCTAACAAGAACGCTGTACTGTAGATGGAAGGCATTCTGTGAATAACTGCAGGGAGAGACTCTTGGTTTGGGGATTTTTTTTTTTCAGAAAACAAGAGAAGTGGAGCATGTGGGAGGGCTAGCTCATGCCTTGATCACCAATTAAGGCCCCCCCGGTGGCACTGGAGCCAGTCCAAGGCACCAGTGCCTCCCTTGTAAGGTGCACTAGGTTTCTCGGAGAAACCCTGCAAGAATGGATTTCTGGCCCATTCTGGGCTCGTCCTGAAAAGTGAATAAAGAACATCAAGAGCCAGCACTTACATAGCACTTACTGTATGCCCGCACTGTCCTTGTAACAACCCTCTGAGGCTAAATGTGTTTAGTACTCTGTCCCCTTTGTCATTGGGGACAATGTCTCTGTGGCTCAGTTTGCTTATCTGTCAAATAGAAAAGGTAATAGTACCTGCCTCGCCAGATTACAGTGCCTGGCTATAATGAAGACTCTGTGACTGTTCGCTGATATCACCTCTCCATATAATTTTCTGCTCTCAGGAATGGGTTAGACGTTCAGCCACTCTAAGGACATTGTATGTGACTTAGGATGCATATGTGATCAAGAACAGGATGGCTCTGACCCATGTCTGAGGGCTGTGCATTTTCTCCGAGTCATAGTCATTAGCCAAAGGAACGGAGGGGTCTTTGGCAGCCTTCCTGGCAGCACTAGAACAGATAGGAGAGAACTTTCTATAAAGAGGTCCAGAGCACAGGCAGCCTGGGGCCGTTTCCCCAGGATCACACTTCCAAGGCTTTTGTCTATTCTGCCTACAGACCCAGCAGGTTAAGTGCCCATCAGGACCAGTGCAGACTCTGGCGAGGTTACGGTGGGGAGCCTCCGTGCCCAGGAGCTTTGCAGCCTTCACCCAAAGCCTACACAGTCCCTCCCACTCCTTGGGGAAGCGCTTGGGCTATTCAGGGAGCTATTCCAAGAAGGACCCCATGGAGGGAAGTAGGGGAAGCTTCAGAGAATATGAAAAAGTTCTCCCCTGGGAAACTCACTACTTACTAACTTGTACATATGTGTATGTGCACGGTGTTCTGGTCACGGGGTGAGAGGTGTGAGACAGCCATTCTAAGCACTCCTATGCCAGACCTCACTCTTTTGTTTAAAAGTTGGGTGTTAATCACCAGTATTCTCTGGGGCCCCTCTGCCCTCTGGGTTCCTTGTTTTACTAGAGAGCAGTGCAGACACTGCTGCAGGGCCTATCACCTGGGATCAGCCTGTGAAAAGCCACCTAGTGGTCTGGTTGCTGGGGTTCCTCTCCCTTTGGTGAAATGTGTCATCAAAAGATCTCAGGTTCACCTGACCAGGCGGTGGCGCAGTGGATAGAGTGTTGGACTGGGATGCGGAGAACCCAGGTTTGAGACCCTGAGGTCTCCAGCTTGAGCACAGGCTCATCTGGTTTGAGAAAAAGCTCACCAGCTTGGACCCAAGGTCGCTGGCTCAAGCAAGGGGTTACTCGGTCCACTGAAGACCCGTGATCAAGGCACATATGAAAAAGCAATCAATGAACAACTAAGGTGTCGCAATGCGCAACGAAAAACTAATGATTGATGCTTCTCGTCTCTCTGTTCCTGTCTGTCTGTCCCTGTCTATCCCTCTCTCTGACTCTCTCTGTCTCTGTTAAAAAATAAAAATTAAAAAAAAAGATCTCAGGTTCATTTGACTGGTGGTGGTACAGTGGATAGAACATCGACCTGGGATGCTGAGGTCCCAGGTTCAAAACCCAGAGGTCTCTGGCTTGAGCGTGGGTTCACCAGCTTGAGTGTGGGGTCACGGGCTTGAGTGCCAGGTCATGGGCTTGATTGTGGGATGATCCAAAGGTCGCTAGCTTGAGCAAGGGGTCACTGGCTCAGCTGGAGGCCCTGGTCAAGGCACAATGAGAAGCAATCAGTGAATGACACAACTACTAGTTAATGTTTCTTATCTCTCTCTCTCTCTCTCTCTCTCTCAAAAAAAATAAAATCTCAGGTTCTCATTAAACTTTTTAAAGATTATTTTTGGGTATGATCAGGCTATCTGAAGGAACCTAATCAACTAGGCAAGTCCCCTGCAATGGGAATTGGGAATCTGCTCCTTTTTTCATTCACTCACGCATTAACACCAGGGGTTACTGAGCACCACTGGTTGGCCTACTGTGCCCTGAGTCGTCCTGGGAAGACGAATAAGACAGCTCTTTCGCCCAGCGTCTTCCACAGAGCTCACATTTAGCCTGCGGTCAAGATGGGCACCTCAGTTGGTGGTACAGATCCGTTACCAGCAGGAACATTAAATGGGCCCTAAAATAGGGGCAGGAAAAGAGGGGATGAGGGTGAGAAGCAGGCGAGACCACTTTCTATAGAGATCAGCACAGATCTGCAGGCAGTTTCACTCTGCCTCTCCCGGAATCCAGAGGGGGGAAAATGCTTTTGTTCTCTAGCCAAGGTCGGTAAGGGTGAGACCCCGATGGCTTTTAAACACATTGCGTGCGGAGACCGGTTTTTCCCGCCGAGCTAGCAGGTTTGGTTTAGAGGACTTCCCTTAGAGGGCGCTGTTTGCCTGACTTTGAATGGAGTGGACGCGAGTAAACAGAGGCAACACCCCTCGCTAGAGGAACAGTGGAGTCACGTTTGTGCCCGGGTCCGTACGCACAAACTTCATTCAAGCAGTAGAAAAGAAAGATTTACTCTGTGCCCTCGGATGTTCAAGCACAGCATCCCTGAAACTTAGGGGACTGTTCGGGGTGCCGACACCTGAGCAATTCCTCTCTGTGGTCAAAATGCGCGCGCGCGCGCGCGCGCACACACACACACACACACACACACACACACACACACACACACACCAGCACTTCAGCAGCCCCCGGAAAAACTTGGGAAGACCGGAGAGTGAGGCTCAGGTAGTGGAGCCTCAGGGTGCGCCTCATGGTGGCTGTCCCAGACCCACCTCTCGCCAGCCGGGACCCCTTCTAATCCCCGAGTTGCGAGTTTCCAACATCCCAGAGCCCACTTCTCCAGCACAAACTCTGCCAGGCGCTTCCTTTTCCCGGGAGATGAGCCTTTCTATTCATCTAATTTTAAAGGCGGCTTCCACACGTCAGAACTTTGGAAAAGTTTTGCACACATCCCCCTGGGACCGGAGAGCTGGCGCAACACCACACACACTCGTGCAGGAGCCTCTCTACCACATGCCTCGCCGTGTGGCGTGCGGGTGCAGGCGGTATCCACCCAACCTGCGTAGACCTACGCCAATCGAGTTATTTTTGCAGTTGGGAAGAAAATGACTGCTGGGTTTCCAGCGCCGGTTGGGTGACCTTGGCCCAGTCTCCTCTTCTCCAGAAGCCCGTTTCCATCTATTAAACCCGAGTATAAGACCCTCCCTGCTTGAGCCTCAGGGCTGTGATTGGTTCCAACTCAGATCACTGTTTAGCGTTTTGCGTTACAGTAAAGCCCTGTACAAACTCAAGAGAGTAATAATAATGAGAATAATAATTGTTTATGGAAGCACCATTTACAATGCTTCCAGGTTCCCAACGCAAAAATATGGTTCACTGCGGTAGATGAATGTTTGCCGAAAGAAGCATTAAATGTGCCCATCGAGATTTGATGGGGGAGGTCTGAAGCCCCGGATCAGAAAATAAAACATACCCACTTCTCAACTAGGGAACCAGAGCAGTCGCATCTACCAATGCAGGGCGGCCTTGAGTTAGGTGAGGGCTCTATCTAACGAAAAAGAAGGCGATGGGCAGGCGAAGGGACTACAAAAAGATTTCAGATGTACTGAAGATCACAGTAGCTGGTGCAGAGTGATGGCCAGTTTGCCACCTTTCTCTGACTAGGGAGCTGTTTCTAGGGAAGGGACCCCCATAAGCAATTCTGATTATGTGATGCTTAAATCTAGAGCTTTAAATGCCTGCCTTACGGAGTTGTTGTGCAACCTGAGGAGTTGTTTTTAAAGCCAATGGTGTCGAGTGAATGTCTGCCCAGCTGTCCCTCAGAGGTCCAGCAGGTTCTTTCTCTAGGGATTTGGAGGCCGTTGGGACACACTGCAGGTGCCCCTGGCAGGGCCACAGCCGTGGAATGTAAGCCGTTTTTTCTTCGGATCTCTTTGCCCCTACTAAAGCTGACGTTCCAAACGTCAGCCGGCGAGACTTCCGGGGAGAAAGTGCTGTTTTCAGGGCCTCGGGATCCTAGCTGATCATCAAGCTTTGGGCCTCAGTGGTCGGAGAAGAGCACCCTTCCTAGAGTAGCTGAGAGTAGCCGTCGGTGCCTGGACGCCACTGGCCCAGCCGTTTCACTAAAGTGACGCGCGGGCATCAGCCCATTCTGCGCGCACACTCGAGTGAGTAGAGATGCGCACTCACTCTTGCTACCAGGAAAGGCTCACCCTTCGGTTTCTCAGGGCCAAAGGCCAAGGCCACGAGGATTCCTGAGCCCGCTGATGCAGTGCAAGGACTTACACCCCGATTCCCTTCCTATCGACTAGTGACGGTGCGTTGGGAAACCAAGTCTTGGTTGCTGCGCCTTTAACAAGCATTAGGGGAAATGTTGAGGCAGCCGGACCCCAAAGGGTAGGTAAGTGCTGAGTTCGCTGGGGGCCAGAGGTTGCGTCTTGCCTTCAGGGCTTGCGCTGCATTGCTTTCCATCTGCGTGGGGGTGGCCGCCCCTGCCAAGCCCCTGGGGGCGGGCGAGCAGCAGCTGCTATCACGGATAACCCCGAGGTGACCCGGGCGGGCCGGGCCCGCCCCTTCCCCCTCCCGCAAGCCAGGCGGCTGGATGCCGGTCTCTGAGCGGAGGAGAGTGGGGGTGGAGGGGGTGACAGGCACAGGCTCCGGGCCGGGTGGCTGTCAGTGCGCTCCCGGCTGGGGGGCGCCGCCAGCTCTGAGTCCCTCGATCGCCTCCTGCGCGCGCCGGAGCGCTCAGAGTGCCTCTTTAGCGGGAGCCAATATCCTTTTGTGCTAATAGGCTTGTCCTCATTTGCTGCCTAATTGGACTATATAAAGCCAATAACAGGCGGGCTCTCATAGCCCGAAGCCAAAGCGCCAAAATCCTAGGTTAGGCAAGGAGGGGCTGTGGTGGAGGCGGCCGCGGGGCCCCGGGAGCGGCTGTGCCTTCGCCTGCCTAATCCCATTTGCCATTGTACGCGCCCAATCGCCGTATACTCCCCGCATTTAACTTGGATGACATTTTTATTTCATCATTAGCATCCGGCGCCGGATTGACGCAGCCCCAAGCCTGGGACTGCTCTTGCCGCCTCCTCCGTGGGAGCTGTAGCCGCCGCCGGGCCGCTCCGCTCCCTCAGTGCGGCTGCTGGGCTGCTCCCCGCCCCTCCGCACTCCTCCCCATGCGAGCCCGCCCCAGCCGGTCCTCACCCCGCCCTCCCACCGCTGTATCTGCGCCCAGGGCGGCCCTCGACTTTGCGCCCCATAGTTGAGTTCCGTTTATGGTCTGATTTCCGGCCGCCCGCTTGCCCGCCCGGCCGCCCGCCTGTCCGGCGCTCTCCCTCGCGGGGACCCGGAGGAGAGGGGACCATGCCGGAGCCCGGGCCGGATGCCCCCGGCACAGCTAGCGCGCAGCCCCCGCCACCGCCACCCCCACCTCCCGCACCCAAGGAGTCCCCGTTCTCCATCAAGAACCTGCTCAACGGAGACCACCACCGGCCGCCCCCTAAGCCGCAGCCGCCCCCACGGACGATCTTCGCTCCGGCCTCGGCCGCTGCTGCCGCTGCCGCCGCCGCAGCCGCTGCCGCTGCGGCCAAGGGGGCCCTGGAGGGTGCCGCAGGCTTCGCGCTCTCGCAGGTGGGCGACCTGGCTTTCCCCCGCTTTGAGATCCCGGCGCAGAGGTTTGCCTTGCCCGCGCACTACCTGGAGCGCTCCCCGGCCTGGTGGTACCCCTACACCCTGACCCCCGCCGGTGGCCACCTCCCGCGACCTGAAGGTACCTACCGCTCTTTGAACTTTGGTTGTCCTTCTCGCGCGCCTGTCCCATTCCTGCCCCTGGCTGCCTCCCACCACAGCCCTGGGATACCCGCACCCTCCACCCGGCTGTTTGACCAACTTCTGGCCCCTGGCTTCCACTCCCAGCCGCTCGCTCGGTTGCACTGCCCGAGAATCCAATCCCACTTGGTGAGAAAAGTGGAGTTAGAGCCCGGGCACTGCGCTTCCCGGGGAAACTGGCATCGGGTATGAATGGGGAGGCTTCTGGAGGCTGGGACGGGGGACTTGGCCTGGAGGAAGAGAGTGACACGGGCGGGCCCAAACTAGAGTCTACCAGTCCACTCTCTCCTTGGGCCCCTGATGGGGATGCCGGGAGGGGGGAGGGAGGAAGTGGTCGCTCTGCCACCGTCCTGGGCTCTGTCGCCTGTCCTCAGGAGGAAAAGGACCCCAGGGCATCGTGCCCCTCTTCTGGCTCAGCCGGGCAGGTGGAGGCCGGAGCAGATGATGAGGCCTCGAGGCCTGGGATCCGGAGGTGGCACTGATGGAGCCTGCGGCCCCCGGGCGCGGGCCTCGCTGCCTGGGGTGAGGGTGGGTGTGCGGGTGTGCGTGCGTGCGTGTGCATCCGTCTGTCTGTCTCTCTCCAGCGTCGGAGAAGACCCTCCTGCGAGACTCCTCCCCCGCCTCTGGCACCGACCGCGACTCCCCGGAGCCGCTGCTCAAGGCCGACCCTGACCACAAGGAGCTGGACTCCAAGAGCCCAGATGAGATCATTCTAGAGGAGAGCGACTCGGAGGAAGGAAAGAAGGAGGGGGAGGCAGCACCTGGTGCGGCCGGGGCGAGTGTGGGAGCGGCGGCGGCCGCGCCGGGCTCCGAGGACTGGAAGAAGGGCGCCGACAGCCCCGAGAAGAAGCCCGCGTGCCGCAAGAAGAAGACGCGCACGGTCTTCTCGCGCAGCCAGGTCTTCCAGCTCGAGTCCACCTTCGACATGAAGCGCTACCTGAGCAGCTCGGAGCGCGCCGGCCTGGCTGCGTCGCTGCACCTCACCGAGACCCAGGTCAAGATCTGGTTCCAGAACCGCCGCAACAAGTGGAAGCGGCAGCTGGCGGCCGAGCTGGAGGCGGCCAACCTGAGCCACGCGGCGGCGCAGCGCATCGTGCGGGTGCCCATCCTCTACCACGAGAACTCGGCGGCGGAAGGCGCGGCGGCCGCGGCCGCTGGGGCCCCGGTGCCCGTCAGCCAGCCGCTGCTCACCTTTCCGCATCCGGTCTACTACTCGCACCCGGTGGTCTCGTCGGTGCCGCTGCTACGGCCCGTCTGAGGCCCGAGAGGGGAGATGGAGGGAGTGCCCGGCCTCCTTCCCAGACCCCGGAGGAGACTGGGCCGGGCCGAGGGCGCCGAGACGTCCAGCGGCCTTCGGGAACCGGGCGTCAGCGCGCTGCCCCGGCCTCCCCTCCCCCAATCGGTAGCGTTTTGTAAGTATTCGCAATGCATTTTCGTGCAATTCACCCCTAATGGATTTGAGGCGCTTCCCCTCTTACTTTTGGTTTTGGTTTATATTAAAAGAGCAGGAAAAAGATACAATTCCCGGGTCAAATATTTCGGCTCAAAGCTTTTGGAATATGGGCAACCCCTCTCTCATATTTGCATTGCGCTGTAGCCTTTTGGTTTTACTTTTATAGAAGGAAAGTAAGTGGAAAAAACCTGAACCGCGCTAGTTCATTCAGTTTCTATAGAACTGTTTTCAGAGAGAGAATTCACATTGCAGTACTTTTATTTCAGGGTTGCTGGGTGTGGTTCCTCCTCTCCACCCCCAATCAGTTATCTTCCCCGATTTTCACAATCTGAGCAGCCTCTTCCAAGAACCCTGATTGGGCCGCTCTTCTCTCTGGCAGAGGTCTGTCCCATTTGACCTCTTCATCTGTCCTGCTTTGTGATGGAAGAATTCTCTAAGTGTTTAAAGGGAAAAGACAAGAGAGCCAAAACTCAGACTTCTGATCATTGAGACAGCTCCACATCTGGCCCGGTGTGAGTGGTATTATTTATTAGTGGCATTTATTTTTGGAATTTCATTTGTTGGTAACTTATTTATATTACTATCATTCCTTTGCCCCCTGTCTTGAGAGAGTGATTTCAATATTTAAGAAACAAAAACCTCTGTGTCTTTCACCCTCTCCCTCTACGTTTTTGTTCGGCAGTAACTGTTGTACTTTTGACCTGTGCAATATTGTACAAAACTTCCTGGGAGCCCTGTTCTTCCTCCACTGACAAAAGCAGATGTTTCCACTGTATAATCCCGATCATTCGTTTAGGAAGAGAAATTTAAGGAGAAAGGCGGGGCGGGGTGGGGGGGGGGAAGGAAACAGGATAGGTAGCAATGCTCAAAGGAGTGAGACAGGATACTGGAGCGCTTTAAGTGAAGGACAATCAATTTAGGAGAATTTTAACTTATTTGATAAATGTACAGATTTCTTGTAAAGTTCACCCTCAACTCCACAGGGCTTCTTGCCCCGCCACTCAGTCTGTTTTCCGTCAACCACACCTGTTGTTCTGCAATAGTTCGCCCCTGTCGCCCCCTCCCAACATCTCTCCATCTTTTCCCGGGTTCACTCCCTTTTTAAGAAAAAGAAAACAAGAAAAAGCAACAAAATATTGTTACACTTAATGTTGTGGTGAAACTGAATTAAAAAGAAAAGCGAAGCGTTTTGTGTTGCCGGCGTGTGTAACTGAACGGTTCTGGGCGAGCAGGTGTCTCTGGAACCCTTTCCTGCCGGCTCCCGGCGGCCTCGGGCTGGCGCGGCCGGCGGGATGCGCGTCCTCCTCACCCGGGAGCGGCCGAGACAAAGGCGCCTTTGTTCGCGACCACTGCTGCTCTCTCCCGTGTCTCACTCGGCTTGAAATGCCTTGCGAGTGGGGAGAAATGAGGGCGGCCGGGGCAGGGACCTAGGCTTATCTAGGCTGGAAACTGAGCCCAGCGGCGGCCGGAGCTCAGGCAGCGGCTGTTCCCTAACGCAGGGCTGAGCTCAGTGCGGACCCCGAACTCGGCTCCTCCGCGAGTCGCGACCTCCCCGGGGCAGGCCGGCCCCGGCCACCCCGCAGCGGGCCTGGAGCGTGGCGGGCTCTGGCGGTGCGGGGAGGGGGAAGTGAATTCAGAGTTTAGCTGCGGCCCCAGGCGGGTCGGATCTCGAAGTCCGAGGCCGGGGAGAGGCCGGCCGGGAGAGGACAGATCCGGGGGGCCGAGCAGCCCCAGGGACAGGCGCGGCCTCCTCAGTCCTTGAGGAGCAGGGCTCCTGGGCGGCTCGGGTGTGGGCGCGGGCCCGGCGTGTCCAATGCCAGAGAACAGAAGCCGCCTGCGTGCGCAGCGACAACGGAAAGGGCCTGTCTCCTCCTCGCTCGGCCCATTTTTGCCAACCTGCGTCCAGCATCTCACGGGCAGCCTCCCCCGGGGTCCGGTCTCCGCCGCTGCCCGGAAGCGCCACGCTAGGTGTTCCCACGCGCCTGCTGGACGCAGAGCCATCGCGTTCGTGGCGGGCGCCTGCGGAGGCGCAGCGCTGGGGGCCGCTGGGAAGCACGGATCCGCTGGGCTGAAGAAGGTGGTCGGGCGCCCCTCGCCAGCCTGCCTTTGAGCACAGGGGCTGCATGCCCAACTCCTGGAGGGGCGCGTTGGAAGGCGGGGAACCAGAAGGGGGAGATGAAGAACCCGGAGAGCGCGAAGACTGCGGAGAGCACACCGCAGGGCGCGCCCACTGGGGAGCGCCTGCACGCTCTCCCAGCGCTCTGCTCGGTTCCTCAAACCCAATCGACACAATTGATTCTGTTATGACTGAAACGTCCAGTATTGTTTCCTTTTGCTGGGAAACTGCCCCCAAATAAACTGGCATCAGTATTTATGGCAAAATTTTAGCCTGGACCTCAGTGAAGATAGATCTCCCTTTATTTCCCTCTGGTTTGGAATAAAAACGAGGGCATGTGTCGTAAATGAAAAATAAACAGAAATTCGGGGTCAAAATATGTTCTTCATTGTGTTACCTGCAAACACAGCGATGCCTTTTACTGTTGGCAATACTAACTGCGGGACTGCCAATAACAGCTCATTAAAAATAATGTTGCAATAGCAAACACGTTCTTAGATTTTACAGCCAGAACACGATGTTATCAAATGCCAAGAAAATATTTTATTTGTGTTTGGATTCTGGAAAACGGTTCTTGACTGACCCAGTCTTTACAAAGTCGAGAAATAACTGGTTCTTCACACACTTTGTCCTGCTCCCTGAGGCCTCCTTTTCCCTCCTAAAGAGGCGCCCGACTCCCCCAGTGGGCAGGCGCGGCTCTCCCAGGAGCCAGGGGTGCATGCCCCAGGGGAGGAGGGTGGCAACGATGCTGCGTGAGCCGAGAAGCTGTCCCAGGCCGCAAACTCCTTCCTTTCTGTCTGGTGGGGTCGTGGCGTTTTCTCCAGTGCAAGAGGAAGGGGCTGTGCCAGGCTGCGGGACCGTGGGTGCCAAGCCGCCCCACACAGGAGGCACCCAGGCTGGACTGCGGGTCTTTGGTGCCTTCCTGTGCCAGGCTGCGGGACCGCGGGGTGCCAAGCCGCCCCACACAGGAGGCACCCAGGCTTGACTGCAGGTCGTTGGTGCCTTCCTGTGCCAGGCTGCGGGGCCGCGGGGTGCCAAGCCGCTCCACACAGGAGGCACCCAGGCTGGACTGCAGGTCATTGGTGCCTTCCTGTGCCAGGCTGCGGGGCCGCGGGGTGCCAAGCCGCTCCACACAGGAGGCACCCAGGCTGGACTGCAGGTCTTTGGTGCCTTCCTGTGCCAGGCTGCGGGGCCGCGGGGTGCCAAACCACTCCACACAGGAGGCACCCAGGCTTGACTGCGGGTCGTTGGTGCCTTCCTGTCAGGAGAGGCCAAGAAAGTGGTTGGTGGAATGGTCACATCTGGGCAGCTGGCTGGGGTCATCTTCCCTCATAGAGAACATTCCCTCCTTGCTGCCTCTGCAAGGGATTGCGGGGTGCTGTTAAAACCACTCAACGGGATGGGGGTGTTCATCTGAGGCAGTGAGGGTGCCTCTACCCAGTTCCTCCAACGTGTTCCATCATGGGAAGCCAGGGCAGTCCGTGTCCCCTACCCTAGGGCACTGAACTAACATTCCTGACTTTATCCTTTTCTCTTCCCTCCCTTCAGATGGGAGCCCAGCCTCCTCTCCTCCTACCCTAACTTCACACCCTTCCCTATTTGCACCCCCAGTTACTCTAAAAGTCAGTGCAAATGACATCAGCTTCCCAGCTAAATGCTTTCTGCACCACTCAGACACATACAGACAGCACGTAGGCTACATTCACCACAACACACACATTTAGTTAGATTTCCTAGCAGACTCCGTACTGAGGGGCTCCCAGTACTCCCACCCACGTTTTTCAGCATCACAGCCACACGCTGTCAGGCACCCACTTTCAGGCACTCGTGGCTGGAGGTTACTCTGGCGGCTGGGTAAAACCTTACGGGAAAGATTGAGGGGGAGCAAGGTGGCGCTCCTGCCTCTCCTGCTCCCAGCCTGAAACCCTTCTGCAGGGCTGCCTCTTGCTCCCTCTTCACAAGCCACCTGGGACAAAGGAGGGGAACCGGCCAACACACCACCAGGGACCAGCATACTCGTGTAGGCCTGGGCCTCACTGGGAGCTAGGGGCCCCACAGTGCAGGCTCTGGGCTCTGAGCACTAGAGAGCGCCTCTGGGCCCTGGGAGACCGCGGAGCCAGCGCGCTGTTTCTGTTGGCAACACAGATGTATTTCTTTTATTTGGTAGTAAATAGAGCAAGTGTGTGTACATCAAACAACAGCAAGACAGATATAAACTGCACCCCCCCACCCGCCACTGGGTGCTTATTCTGAGCCGGGACGTTCCCTTGGCCAGCTCCGGACACGCCAGAGCCCGAGGCCAGGCGCGAGAAGCCCGGAACACTCTCCTCTCCTGGCTCCCAGAGCGCACGCTGGAGGGTACAGCTGGGGAAAGAGGAGGCAAGAAGGTCGGTGGGGTTTGCTTTCTCTTCTGCAGGATGCCTGGTGGGCCTCCTAGGGTCTGGGCGCTGGGGGTGGGGTCAGAACGATGGAGGCCCAAAGAGGTGCGCAGCTTCAGAGAGGTCGCCCCTTGTTGGGCTGCCCCGGCCGGACCATGCTTCTGCTTCCGCCTCTCTGTGCGCACTGGGCGCCTGAACTTCCCTCGGGAGGTCCTAGAAGGCCGCAGACTTTGCCAGGCAGGGCCCCTGTCTGCCTCGAAGACTCCATTTTGCTCCACCTCTTGAGGTTGTCCACGCCCCGAGGCCCACTGACCTATGCAGGGGGGCATTTCCCATAGCGATCCAAACGTCGACTCCACAGAGGCGCTAGGAAAATACCTCTTTTACTGGGCCACCCCGACGAGGTCAGGGTGCAAGAACCGTGAGTCCTATAGAAATCCCCGTTTGGGGTCCAAAACGCAGGTGGGTAGCCCCAGGGGACACCGCGGGGCTGGGCACAAACTCCTGGAGGCCCAGCAGGAGCAATCCAAGCGGCTCCTCCTCCGGCTTCCCGCCCCCTCTCTGCCTGCAGACCCTCCCAGGCTTTTGGGTACTAGCGATCTGTGCGCACATCTGGAAGCGTGCGGGTCTGGGTGCGCGGGCCAGATGTCGACCCTTTCACCTCCAAGAGGTTGTGGGTTGTCTCGGTGGCGGAAGAAAGGCAAGGGCCTCGAAGAGAACGAGGCTGACTGTACTTTGGAGCCCTGCCGGGTGCCTCGGACCCGGGTCTTGAGTTGAGACCGGGGGCGCGCTGGTCCGGGGCGTGCCTTTCCTGAGGAAGCGCCCTGAAGCCTTGTCCGGCGGAGCGGCAGCTTCTGGGAACCGCCTCTCAGACTGCCTGCCGCAGGGCCGTAGCCCCCCTGGGGTCCAGTTCTCCGCCTGGGACCTTCTTCCCGTCCCTCTGCCTACAGGACGCCGAATAACTTCACTCCTTGGTCGGGGCTGTTCCCAGACGCGAGACGCGGACAGCGGAGGCAGCTGCCTCCTCCCAGAACCCCAGCGGTGCACACCGGTGGTGCTGCCCAGGTCTCTTGCTGGACAGCTGCTACTGACGCCGCGTCTCTGGGGTGAAACTGTCCCAAATCTGGGTCGCTGGGGTTCCTAGAAGATCCTTTCTGGTTGCAGTGGATGGTGAGAAAAAAGAGCTGGGGGCGAGTCGTACAGCCAGCGAGTGGGAGAGCTTCCAGAGAACGTGTGCCCGTCACTGAGCCAGGAGCGGCGAGGTGGGCTCACCTGGTGTGCCTCGCCCAAGCTAGTGTCTTAAAGGAATAGAAAGAATCCCCTTCTCCCCCGAGCTCCCTCTTTGCCCTCGCCCCCCCTTGGTGATGGAGTGCACGCATCAGATTTTCATCAAAGTTCTATTAAGTGAAACATAGGTTGCAGGGCACCCTTTGATTGAAACAGTTTAAATTTTAATTGTGTTTTTAATTTGACATATAGTTGCAGAAAGGAATGACACTGCGTCGCCAAGGGGCGGTCGATTTTCTTAATTTCTCCCAGAGGAATTGATGAGTCTATCAGGCCACTAGATTGGAAACCCATTAAAGCTCTCTGGTTAGGCTGTTAATTGGAACTTGATGGATGTGGGGTGGGGGTGGGGTGTCAGGACTCGGCTATGCTGATCCAATCTTCACGACTTTCTGTTTTACAATAAATTACACAATTCATTTTCCAGCCGCAGATTACATAAATTGTACACCTCTGGGGCTCTCTTTTTCAAATAGGGAGCCCTTTTCCCCAAAAGCCTATTGTGAGATGTCATTTGCACCAAAGAACGAACAGCAGAGGCCCTTGAATGAAAATCGAAACATAATCAACGTTTATACTTAGAAAATTTATTGAGATCATTTTCTCTGGTATTTCCTTATTTTAAAGTTTGGACGCGCCATATATCATAATCCACTGGCGTAAAGGGGGGGGGTCAGACTGTGTTTAATATTTATCGAAGCTTGATTCCAAGATCAAACTTGTTTATGACTTCATCTGTCATTTCGGAGAGAGCCTTCTTCCACTATTACCGGCTCAGCCAGCCTATTTCCCAACTGCTGCAGAGCAGAGGAGATCAATTTTTATTAGCCTCCTCGGCAAGTTTGCTCTGGGCCGCTTTAATATTGAGCAGTGGTATAATCTCCAGACCTAAACTTTAAGCGTCCTTTCAGTCTCAGAAAGTTTATCATTTCTTGGACCCCGGTTATGCCTGATTCCCAGGGGGTGGGGGTGGGGTGGAGGCATCCCATCCCATCCCCCAAAAGAGGAGGGGCCACAGTCCAGAATGGAGGCTGTTAATCCCAACGGAGGAGGGAGGGGCGGGGCTCTCCGAGACGGGAGGGTGGGGTCGGAGGTGGTGCGGAGTTGAGGGAGAGCCAGACCCCAGGGCAGGGAGACCCGGTGTCTGTCTGGGGGAGGTGCTTCCTGGAGCGCAGGGCTCCTGGGAGTGTGTTTTGCAGCTGCGCTGGGCCCACGAAAGGACGTCTGGGCCTTTGCGTTCTCGGTGAAGTCTTGGGGACCCTAGGATGCCCAAAGGGATGACGGGAAGACCGTGTTTTGGTCCCCCAGCCCCTGTAGTGTGACTACTCTTCAGTGCAGGAGGGGCGGGAGACCCTTCAGTGACCAGTTGAGGCGAGCAGAAGAGGCGGGTAGCGTCCGTGGGGCTGCAGAGCCCGCAGGCTTTCCGGTCCCCGGCAGGGTCTCCCCGCCTCTGTCCCGCGCCCGCCAGCACTTCCCTGGTTTAGGGGCGGGCGGGTGCGCACGCTAGTCGGTTGTGGCGCTCCTCTGTGCCGCTGTGTAGACCAGACTGTCAGTGAGTGTGGGAGAGGCGAGCAGGCCAGTAAGAGGGCAGATGGCTCCTTTGACTTTGAAACTAGCCTGGGGCGGGGTGTGTGTGTGTGTGTGTGTGTGTGTGTGTGTGTGTGTGTGTGTAGGGTGTGGGGCTTCTAGGCTGGTTGTTTCCTAGCTTAGAGTCCTCAAGTCAGGCTCCAAGGGTCAGTCCCCAAGTCCCTCCCGCTCTCAGGTTTGGGAGCTGCTTCTCCAAATCCCACCCCAAGGTCCGGCCTCGGTCTGGCACGGTGCCTGCCCTGTGAGAGGCCAACCCCGTGGGCCCTTGACCCCGCCCACAGAGCGCCCCCTCGTCCTGAGGGGAGGCTCCTCCCTCAGTCTTCTACACAGCCCTTCCCTAAACTCCACGCCAATGCCTTCCCTGCCTCTGGGCCCTTCCCTAGGGCATGGTGTTGACAGTGGAACAACCGTGAACTTCAGTACTGGTTACTCTGCTTTGCCTAGTCACTTTTTTTTAAACCTCAGTTTCCCCACCTTTACATTGGGGTCAGGGATCTGCACCACAGGTTTGCTGTGAGGATTAAATAATGGGATGTTCCCCTCATATCCCTGGTTGCCGGCACCGAGTATGTACCAGCCCAGAAGGGTCCAACCAACTCCTCTCCCCTAATCCTTCTCTTCCCCAGTGGTGGCGGGTTTCCCCAGTCGGTTGCTCAGTTTCCCGGGTGGCTGCCTTGGCCAGGCCGGAAGACGGTGCTCAGTTAGGCTGCTTGTGCTGGTAAGGCGGGGAGGCTGCAGGTGGGTGCAGGGACCTCCCCTGTACCCCTCAACCAGACCGGAGCGTGAGAGCGGCTGCCATGTGGCCCGTGCTGTGGCGGTGCAGAGGAGGACACACAGATTGTATTTCAGCGCCAGGTCCTTCCGGGTTAATGAGCTGACACCATGATTAAAGCTGACCATTTGTAATGTGTCTCGACCCCGCCGCCGAGACCTGAAGAGGTTAATGCAGTGGCGGAGGCCGGCACCTGCCCCTCGCTGGCCTCCCGGCCGTGGCGCAAAGCCCCTGGCCCTGGCTCCCTCGCCTGCCCCTGCCCCGGCTGCGCCGCCAACTCCTAATCAATTAGCCCATTAACGAGCCTTCGTGGAGTTAAGTAGGGAGAGGTTCTGCCCCCGGCAGGGCTGCAGTCGCTAACTCACGGCGGCTAATGATATTATAAGCGCTCTACTCAATAACCTGGGCGCGGCGCGGGCGAGGAGGGAACTGCACCGTCATGGTGCCGCCTCTGGGCGTCGGTGGGGACTGATTCCAGTCTCCTCTCACCCTTGGCTGCTCGTGTGGGGAACAGGCGGGGCTCGGCTCTTTGCTGGACTGATCGGAGGCCACAGACCCAAGAGCTGGGGTTGCCTGAGCGCCGTGGGGCCTCGCCTTACCTTCGTTTCCTCCCGGCTAGTATAGACAACTATGCACCCAGTCGTTTCACCTCCGCAGGGGTGATTCCAGATCCAGTAGCAGCTGGTCTGGGAGTTAGAGTCGAGAGCCAGGGCTCAGAGGGGGCTGTGCGGACAAGGGAGGGAAGCAGGTTCGTTGAGCGGGTGCTGCTTGCGCGGCTAGGAGGACACTGACTTCACATGGCTTCTGCGAGGAGGACATTGCTTCCCCCAGTTTTAGGAATGAGGCGACCGAGGTTCAGAAAGTTGAAGTAGTAACAGGAGGTGACTCCTGTTCAGAGTCACCCGGTCGAGATGTGAATGGATTTTGCCCAACTCTAAAGCTAAGTCCCCTCCCCTCAACTCTTAACCCGAATCCCTCTTCTCCCGGCGCTAAGTGTTTCTGTTTCTGCAGCCATTTAGGTGTTCGCCAGTATCTGCCAAGGGGTGGGGCGGGAAACAACAGCCGTGAAATCACGTATGGAGCAGGAGGGTGGCGTGGCCTCTTCAACAAAGGTCAGCGGAGTACCTACTATGAGCTCCTGGTGCTTCTAGGCTTTCGGGGGCTTCTCCATTTCTACTTAAAGGCGATCCTCAAAATAGGAGGCGGGGTGCTAGAGTTCACTTCGTGTATGAGGGCAATGAAGCTCGGATCGGGGCCGGAACTGTCCAAGTTCACGCGGCGTGTAAATGGTGGTGCTGGGACTTGAACCAGGATCTCTTAAAACAAGATCTAGGGCACCCCACTCCCAGCCCCACCTACGTTCATGATCATGCCGCGGTGGGGTCTGTAGGCGAGGAAGGGTGGAAATGGTCTGCTCCTGGCGGCAGAGCCAGGCTCTCGGGAATAGCAACAGTTTCAAGGCGCATGCTCTCACGCTCCCCCCACCCCTCCAGCCCTCTCCTCCGCGGGGCTCGCTGGTCTGGGGGCGCCCAGCCCCGCTAGCTCTCCCAGACAAGAAGAGGTGGGAGTCTGGGGGAGTCTTGGATCTCCCAGCGCTAGCTCTTCCAAGGGCATGAGGACCTGTCGCCTGAGGGAAGAGTCCGGCGGCCACTCCAGCTTGGAGCCCGGAACAGTCGCTGTCCCTCGAGGGAGTTGAGGCCCGAACGGTCAGAGCGCAGTAGAGGCCAGGAACCTGGGCTGGAATCTATGCTGCTTTCGGCCCCGGCTTTTCCCGGTTGGACACGGCAGGTGCTCGCCCGGCGCTCTGCGCGCTCCTGGGTGCAAGGGAGCCGCTTGCCGGGTCTAGGCTTTTTGAAAATTTCCGGGCCGCTCGGCGGCGCTGCGATTGGCCACCTCCCGGTAACCTCTATGCAAATGAGGCCGCGCCACCTCCGCGCAGCCGGAGACCCCGAAAGCTGGCGGGCAAAGAAGGGGCATTGGCGCTGGGGCCGGACCGGCGCACCCAGAGCCCGGCGGGCAAGGACCCCTGCGCAGCCGTCCCGTGCCCGCGTGTCCCCTGCGTGGAGGGGACGCCTTGCCAGTTTCGCCGTCCCCTCCCCCTGAGTCCCCTCCCCGCCCCTCCCTACCGCCTGCCCGCCCGCACCACCTTCCACTCAGATCATCTCTAAAGGGAGTTCTTGGTTTCCTCCGATTTCTTATGAATCCAGGATGGGCAGCAAGGAAGACGCAGGCAAGCGCTGTCCTGCAGCCAGCGGCGTCTCCAGCTTCAGCATCCAGTCCATCCTGGGCGGGGGCCCCTCGGAGGCGCCGCGGGAGTCGGCCGGCTGGCCCGCCAGGAAGCGCAGCCTGTCGGTGTCCTCGGAGGAGGAGGAGCCGGACGACGGCTGGAAGACACCCGCCTGCTTCTGCCCAGACCCGCGCGGCCCCAAGGAGCCAGGCCCCAAGCACCACCCCCCCATCCCCTTCCCTTGCCTGGGTAAGGATCGCAAGCCGCCCAGGCAGCTGCAGGCGAGCTCTACGGGGGGCAGCTGCGCCGGGGCTCTTGCGTCGGGCTCTCGCTGGCCAGAGCCGGAGCCGCCCTGGTTCCGGGTTCGAGGGGAGGAAACGAGTGCGCGGTGCTGCCTCCTCGGCCCTGCGGCTGCTCGGGAGGAGACCCGGAGCACGAGCCTTGCTTGGCGCGGGAAGGTTGGGCTGGAGGGAGAGTGTAACCTAGCGGGCAGGGCACGGAGCTGGCCGCACACACGGGCTGCTCTCAATACCCCCTAAGCACAGCTGATACTTTCCCAACACGAGGTCTGAACGTCGGGTCTGAGCAGTCCGTTTGTCTCTACCGCAATTTCTTTCAGCGCGCGCGCACTCTCTCTGTCTCTGTCTCTCTTTGTCTCTCCCTCTCTCCTCCTCCTCCTTCTTCTCGGAATGATTAGCCCTCCAAGATGATTGACAATGGTGCCTTTCAGAGATGTTTCCCTTTTACAACATCTGACGAAGGGGAGCCTAGTGTTAGTCTGACTTCCGAACGGACGGCATGGGGAATGACGCCACCCTATAAGGCTCGCGGAACTCTTCCAGCTCGGTCATTAAAAGGCAGAATCACCTTTAAAATAATGCTGATGTTTCCCCTCTAGGCCTCCTCCTGTGTTGCCACTTGTCCTTTCATGAAAATGGGGGCACAGAGACCCAGACTAGCTGGATCTCTCTCTGTTGCTTTAAAGAACACCCGGGGTGCTGGGCTTTGGGTTCCAGCGAGAGGGAAGGGTTTGGGACCAAAGAAGATGGGACCAAGGCTGCGGCAGCTCGCCAGCCCCTGGTCCGGGCCAGAGCTGGGGCTCCCCGAGGCTCCCCAACTCCATGGCCTCCTTGTCTGTCTGTTCTCACTCCCCAGGTACCCCCAAGGGTAGCGGAGGCGCAGGGCCTGCGAGCTCGCAACACACGCCTTTCCTTTCTCCTTCGCATCCAGACTTTAAGGAAGAGAAAGAGAGGCTCCTGCCCGCGGGATCGCCGTCGCCGGGGTCCGAGCGGCCGCGGGACAGCGGCGCGGAGCGGCAGGCGGGCGCCGCCAAGAAGAAGACGCGCACGGTCTTCTCGCGCAGCCAGGTGTACCAGCTCGAGTCCACCTTCGACATGAAGCGCTACTTGAGCAGCTCGGAGCGCGCCTGCCTCGCCTCCAGCCTGCAGCTCACCGAGACCCAGGTCAAGACTTGGTTCCAGAACCGTCGCAACAAGTGGAAGCGGCAGCTCTCGGCTGAGCTGGAGGCGGCCAACATGGCGCACGCGTCGGCGCAGACTCTGGTGGGAATGCCGCTGGTGTTCCGGGACAGCTCGCTCCTGCGCGTGCCAGTGCCGCGCTCCCTCGCCTTCCCCACGCCACTCTACTACCCGGGCAGCAATCTCTCGGCCTTACCTCTCTACAACCTCTACAACAAGCTTGATTACTGAGCGGAGCGCCGGCCTAGCGCCGCCCTGCGTGACTGCCGCTGCCCGTAAGCCTGGCACGCGCTGCGCCCTCCCCGGCTCCGGAGCACGGCGGCACGTTGCCAGAAATATTAAGAAATACACCATGTGTATTCATTATCTCTTATTTATGGCCTCTGCCCTACTTTTTGTTTTGATTGTTTCGGGTACTTAACGGCATTCCTCAAACCAGATCTTCTGCTTTCTACCCAAAACAAACCAGTATGCTTTGAAAACCATTTTGTAAGGGATGTCCTCGGGTGGTAGGAAAGGGAGTTTTGGCCTCGTCGGCGTTGATTGGCAGGAAAAAAAGGCAAACACCAACACAACGAGGTACACTCTTCTCCCCACTGCCCTTCTATACACTTGTATATATTACACGCACACACCGTCGTCCACGCCAGTCCTTGGTGGCCTTGGACAATGATCTCAACGCCTCTTTGTTTCCTTCGTCCCGAGGATGGCTGGGAATGAAAGGGGGAGATTTCAGATCTGTAAATATTTTTAAAGAAAAAATAAATAAAACATTTAAAGCATCGTTGCTAACTTTGGTGGCATTAATTGCCAGGCGTGCAGACACGTGGAAGGTTTTCTCGTTTGGGGGTGGAGGGGCTGGTGGGTGTGTGTTGGAAGAGGGCTAGCTTGCCCCACGTGGGGGGAGCGCCGGGGTCAGGGATGCAAGGTTGGATGCTGACTCGGGCAGTGTGTGGGCTGGAGCGCACCCCTGACCTCTCCCTAATGCTCAGTCCCGCAACTGTCTGAGGAGCCCCCGGGCCTATCCAGTCCCGGAACCCGCACCGAGAGGGACAGAAGCTGGGAGGCAAGTCTCACTGCTGAAGCGGATGCCTCTCCGGAGCGAGCATCTTCCCGGCACCCGGATCTTCTCGGGGTTGGCCGCAGCAGGGCGTCATGCGACTTGGCTCAACCTGTGACACTCGCTTCCTCTCCCGGGTGCGTAGGGCAGGTGGGGCGGCGCTTCCTGGACCAGGTGGAGAGCCCATTTTGCTCTTCCCCAGCCTAGCGTTGTAGGCTTGCAGCCGGGCACAGTTCCCGGCCGGCGTCGCAGCTGTGCGTTCCGCGCGGCGTGGGAACTGGGAGCGGAAAGGTGGCACTTCGGCCGAGGAGGGATCTGAGGCGAAAGACCAAGCAAAGAAAGCGCGGGAGGCGAAGGAGCCTCTCCCACACTTGCTGTTGGTGTTGTTTATAGTTTGTATTGTACGTAACTAAATGGCCGGCTCACCGGCAAGCACATGGTCGCTCGCACTGAATGAAAGCTTGGTGCGAGGCTCGCGCACACACGGACTTCTGCTCCCCAACACCTGCGGTTCGCGCGGCACCCAGGGAATAACCTTGCGCGAGTATCACGCAAATCCTTGTCTAGCAATGTTAGATCGCAGCCACCTGTTCCTTGTAAAACACCAGAAAAGGATGCCTGCGTTTAGGGGAGGCCTGTGGTTTGGTGTCACGTGGGATGAGCCCCAGGGTCCTCCTCCTCTGTCCTCCGTCCCTGGGGCTCCCGCTTAGCGGGTGCAAAGGTGCTGGGAGCCACAGTGCGCAGGCCCGATCTTATCTCTAGAAGGGGAACGTTTATGTGATAGACTTGCCTCTTTGAGCCAGGAAGCATGGACATAGTCTGCATATTGTGAAAGAGTACATGATATTTGTAAACCGTCTGAGTTACCCACAATATTCTGTCTAAAATGCCTGGCCTCTTGTCTGTTTTGATGATATATATATATAAATTGTGATTTTATAAAAATCACAATTTATTTCGAGGTGACATCCAAAGGGTGTGATCCAAGAACACACTCCACTGCTAAGTTAGTTCAGTTGCATTTATTTCATTCCAAGTGAATTCAATTCAATAAATATTTACTGGGCCCTACTATTTGATATTCAGAGAGAGAAAACAAAAGTGATGGTAGATCCATTCTCTTCTGATCTATTTGATACACATATTTTAATTCAAGGACCTTCTCTTTCTCCAGATGACTCACTTTAATGTCTTCTTTTCCTCTAAAGTTGCTATTTGAATATTCCATGCAGAAATAACCAAATTGTTTTCAAGGAACTACTTGTATAGGAATATTTCATGCATATCATTTTTGTCTGAATTTCAACAAGTATGTAGGTTTTTTTCCCCCCAAGAGATAATAGTTTTAAAATTGTTGGTTCACTGTATCCTCCTTAGACTTCTCTTACAGAAAGTGGCTTCCTCTAGCCACTGTAGTTACTTAACGGCAAAATCTTGCCTTTAAGATTTTAGTTTATCATACCATGTTCCTCATTTCACTAATCCAGAAATTAGCAGTCAAAGGGATCCAACACTGTAATAAGGTTCTAGAAATTCCTGTCTCTTACAGGTGACTAAGCATAAACACACATGACTTTGCGCTAAGATGTAAAATGTTGTTCAAGACTTCATCGTGGCTAGATTTCCTGTCTCAAGACTATCAATTCATTTGAATAATCAGCAAAATCATTGGCCTCCTTTCAGGTTCTAAACTGGATTTAAAAGATAGACGTTTCTTAAAACTCAAATCGAGTCTGATTACAACTGCATGCCCAGAAAGACCTGAATCATACACACATTGGATAATGAAATACACTCAGATTTTATTAGTGGATAATTCATGCTCGGAATCTCAAAAACACTAATAGAATTAAATAAGCAATGGGGAGAGGAAACCAAATAAAATTATTTGGAGATAAAATTATTTAGCCAAACTTGGAATGGAGGCAAGGCACTGCATTTTAAAATTCTTAACCTAGCCATTAACTTACTGAAAGAGAAGAGATAGAGAACCCTCTTTGAGGACTGATGAGAAGGAGGAGCAAGAATCTGACCTTTTAGCGGTGATGTTATCAATATAGTGGGGAGAAGGGTGGTTGTGGGGGCATTTATTGTGCCAAGAATTAGAAAAAGATGTGCACCCGAGTCAGCGTTTGTGATTGCATTAAAGACCAAGCTTTTTTCTCTATTAACGTGTAATGAAAGTAAAACACTTTAAACTCAACAATTTTCTCTACTTCATACAAAGTTACATGATAAAAAAAGTTTTGTGGTTTTTTTTGTTGTTGTTTTTTTGCCCTGGCCAGGTGACTCAGTGAATAATGCGTCAGCCCAGCATGCCAGAGGTTGCTGGTTTGACCCTGGTCAGGGCACTGGAAGCAATCAATGAGTGCACAAGTAAAAAATGAAACAACTAAGTGAAATGAGTTGATGCTTCTCACTCTCTCCCCTCCTCTCTTTCTCTCTCAAACCAATGGAAAATTTTTTAAAAGTTTCTTTTTTTTCCCACAAAAGATAGTGAAAAAGAGGTTATAGCATGGATTATACTGAACACTTTTAGTGAGTTTTTGATATTTAAGAGTAATTGAGTCACAGCATTCTAGCTACAAATTAAGTATGGCTTTTCTTTTACAGAGTTCAAATTATTTATTACTGAAGCAACCTTCTTGATTCTCTTATTCGTGGAGGATTCTAGAAACAGAAAGTGGAGCAGACTGAGCTCAACACTCTAGGGAATTGTTGGGGTAGGGGTGGGGTGGACAGGGTGAAGCTTGTAGCTGTCATTTTAAGAGCCCATCTTAACATATATCTAAAAGAAACTTTCCAGCTTTAACACATTGCAACTTATTTGTTTCCCAATCTGTCCATCCATCTGGACAGGGAGTTCCTCCAGAGCAAGGACTGGTCTGACCAATGCATCTTCCCACCTCTCACCAGGCCTGGCACCAGGAGGCACTCAAATATTTCTGGAAAGACGCGATGGAAAGGAAAGTATAATCAAGGATGAATTTCTTTTAGATTAATAGATCTTAGGACAATAGGAAACATGACACCCTGGCTCCTAGGGGCAAACCCCAGGAAAATAAGAAAAAAATCAGGGCAAAATAATAAAATTCATTAGAGTAAATATTTCCTTCTCTACTTCAATTTTTGGTTAACTTCAGCCAGTGAAAGGGAGAAACTTTAGCTCTATAGAAGTAGTGATCAAAATGGGGTTCTTGTGTCTGTGAGATAAACTCAGATGGGAAGGGAGCCGGGGTCGAACCCTTAAGGAGCATCTGTTTCTCCCAGTATTCAGAGTACTGGCAGGGCATCGGTTTCAGGGAGACTACAGGTCCCAGCGAGCCGCACACGTGTCCGAGAGGGCGTGAACGCCGTCTTGGCGCGATGCGCCTTGGGAGTTGTAGTTTTTAATCGTTCAGACGGGCGGGGGGGCGGTCCTCAGCCTAGCGGTAAAGTGAGACCACGTGATCGGAAAAGCCGCGGTTCGCCTTTGAGCCGGAAGAGGATGACCGGGTTGACTGGCGCTCGGCCTCAGAGCGAACCAATCGGCTGCTTAGATGAAGACGTTGGCGTTTGAAATCAGCCAATAGCAGGCATGCTCCGTAGCTTCCTATCCGCCTACTTCTAGCCCGCGAGCGCCGAGAGCGTAGCGTGGGGATAGTGAGCGGCGGTCAAGTCGATTCTGAGCCGAACTCAAGGTAGCGGGCAGAGGCGGCGCGGCGCACAAGCGGACTCTTCGGGGACCTCTCGGTCCCGGCGCTGGCGGAGCCCTCCACGGGAAACCGGGCTCGCTTCTATCGCTGTTTTATTTTAGGAGCATCCGGGCTGCAGGCCCCGGGGGAGGTGCCGGGGTGCGAGAGCCCGCGCCGGGGGAAGCAGGCGGCGGGCCAGGCTTGGGGTTGGGGTTCGGGGTGCGGAGCTGGGGCCGTGCGGATCGGGGCGTGTCGGGCGCGGCGGGGAAGGGGGGCGCGTCCGGACCTTGGTGGGCTCGCAGGCTCTGCGCAGGCGCAGAGGCCCTGTCTGCTAAGTTTTCTTGGTCCTTCCCTTGGGAGGCTTCCCCAGCCGAGCCCCCGGACCCCGTCCCCTTTGGGGGGTCTTTGACCGTTGCCTTGTTCTGTAGATGACCGGTTCTAACGAGTTCAAGCTGAACCAGCCGCCCGAGGACGGCATCTCCTCGGTGAAGTTCAGCCCCAACACCTCCCAGTTCCTGCTGGTCTCGTCCTGGGACACGTCGGTGCGCCTCTACGATGTGCCGGCCAATTCCATGCGGCTCAAGTACCAGCACACCGGCGCGGTGCTGGACTGCGCCTTCTACGTAGGTGTCCGCTTCTGCTGCTCCGCCGTGGCGCTGGCCCGGGGGCACGGCGACCCTCTTCCCGTGGTGGACGGAGGCTTCCGACCGCGGGGTTCTTTGCACAGCTCCTTACTTATTCCTGAACAATGGCCCTGAGCCAGGTGCTGGGTTTTGCCCTCGGGGAACTTGCAAACGTCCGAAACTCGGGTCTCCCTTTTAAAAGTGGCGTCGAATAACCCTGCAGACTGTCCTGACATAGGAACAGTTTGATTTTGAAATTTGCAACCAGACGGTACAAGTTGGCTGCCTTATTGAAAGGAAAGCTTACTTACTATTAAGTAGGAATGCCTGTTTACTCAACTGTTCCTCCTTAACGTCCTGGGTGTAGTTTCAGTTTGCTTAATTTTTTTTGTGTGTCTTGTTTGTTTGGAGTGAGTAGTTAAGCCCAGTGTACATCCCGAGCATAAGCTGAACAACAGGTGACTGCAATTTTGGAACACTGTCTAAAAGCTCTGTACGTTTTAAATGACTTGGAACTTTATTTTGTAGGATCCAACACATGCCTGGAGTGGGGGATTAGATCATCAGTTGAAAATGCATGATTTGAACACTGATCAAGGTAACATGGCCTTTTATCAGGTTGTCTTCTCAGCCAGGGTATTAGAGTATAAGTGTTTAGTTAGGAGGAGGAGTTTTTGACTTGTGTAATTCCTAAGTTGGTTAGACTCAAGCAAACACGGGTTATGTTTAGGACTTTTTTTTGTTTAAATGATTAAACTATTAAGGTACCGATCACAAAATAGTACGCACGTATTTATTTATTTTTTTTCAGTAAAGCCCTTTCTGGTCTCCATCTGCACTATTTATGTGAAGGGGACTTAAGGCTTGGACCATTACCTTCTCCTCAGAAGTGGACTGCACTTCTAGCTGGTCCCCTTCTCTAGGACAGGGCTGATGTTTCAGTTGTCTTTTTCAGAAGCCAGTTTAATTTAGACAGAAGGAAGATTGGTTTTATTCTGTTGCGTTTATTGAATGAATAATAGGATGGCACATTTTCTCTTAGTTAGTAATTTCTTAGAGGCCAGCTAGGAAATGACTTACCCAAATTGTTATGGTGGCTTCGGTGCAGAGCAGAGACTGTGATGGAACCCACATTCACAGAGCTCTGTAGCAGGGCTTTTTTCCCCCTTTTCTTTAGGGCGGGGGTATATGCATATATTAGACATAGATGTCCTTGAAGGAGCTAGCAAGTCACAGAGGTATGGCTAGATGAAGAGTTGGACAGTGAGAAGATGAATAGAGGATGGGCACAATGTTTTGTTAGAACAGAATAACCTAATTAGAAGAGGCTTTTGCAGGAAAGCCACTTGTCTTTGGCACTTCAACTGCAGATGTTTGGTTTTGTTTGTCAGCTTATTCTGTGGAATAAGTTACTTTGTAGGTTTAGGTCGTCCTATTTGTTGAAAAACAGGAGGAAAGAAAACACTGAAAAGCAAACTTAAACATTTTCTTTTTTTTTTTTTTTTAAATTTTTTTAATTTATTCATTTTTAGAGAGGAGAGAGAGAGGGAGGGAGAGAGAGAGAGAGAGAGAGAGGAGAGAGAGAGACAGGGGGGAGGAGCTGGAAGCATCAACTCCCATGTGTGCCTTAACCAGGCAAGCCCAGGGTTTCGAACCGGCGACCTCCGCATTTCCAGGTCGATGCTTTATCCACTGCACCACCAAAGGTCAGGCCAAACTTAAACATTTTCAATGCTGGAGACCGTAATTAAAGGAATTAGCTGTTTATTCTCTAAAGGTCATTGCCAAACTTGGGAGATTTTTGTTGTTGTTGTTTAAAGGATATGTTCTTAAAAGATACCTTTTTTTCTTTGAGGATCAAGACCACATATTGTTCTTGGTTTTATCCTTAGCATTTGGCATAGATTCTGTTACACAGTAAACATTTGCTAGAGGTTAATTGAATGAATGAATGAATGGATGAGATAGTGAAGAGTTGAAATTGAAAGGAAAGACACTTATGTACTGGAAATGTGACCCATCATGAAAACTCAGTGGATTAATCATAAGACTCTGCCTTCTCATCCCCAGATCTCAGATAATCTGTTGCCACTTTAATTAAGTTTCTTATAAGCATTGACTTAATATGTGTTTTATTGAGATCCATAGACAAGAGTTATCCATTCATTTGTTCATTCAGCCAGTATTTCTTGAGCATTGACCATATATTAGAACCTACATTAGATAGAATCAGAACTACAGTTAAAGATGGTTCTCTTTTGAAAGGAATCTAGAATCAAGTGAGGAAGGTAACAGATATGCCATCATTTTTATGTAATATGAAATTCAGATCAGCCTTTGATATGTAACATGCCAGTGAATCAAACTATGCACTGTGAGGTGAACATAGAGGAATGGGTGACTTTTTTGTAGTCATGGAGAAATTTTCTGTATGCAGACATTTCCTTAGAGTTGGTGGAAGTGGACTCATTTCAGTTGAATGAGTGTTTCCTTCCATTGTTCACTTGAAGAGTTTGTTTAGCAAACTAGTAAAACTAGTTTTCTTTTTTTCCTCTAGAAAATCTTGTTGGAACCCATGATGCCCCTATCAGATGTGTTGAATACTGTCCAGAAGTAAATGTGATGGTTACGGGGAGTTGGGATCAGACAGTTAAATTGTGGGATCCTAGAACTCCTTGTAATGCTGGCACCTTCTCTCAGCCTGAGAAGGTAGGCTTTTATATAACAGACTGCTCACAAAATTTAGGGGGTGTTTCAAAGTGAATATGAAGCAATAAAAAGCATTTGATTTTTTAAAATTAAACAAGAACATCAGAAAAGCAAATGACAAGTCAAAGAAAGTTGTCCGAGTATGTAGATGAGATGCAAAACCAACTCTTATTTCATTGATGAAAATGCACAATACACAAGGCTGAAAGTACTGGAGTATCTGCATGTTCCCTGATCCTCTCATTTTTGTGAGTAGTGGTCACAAAGGAATAATGATTCTTGGGGTGATTTGATGCATGCTTTATGAATATGGTATTAATAGGTTAAGACTTGACGAGTATATTTTACAAACCCAAATAACATAGAAATACTTTGATGCAAAGGAAAACTTATTTTTGTCAACTTTTTCCTTTCACTTATGTTTGTGCTGGAGAGCACTAGCTTAAATAAGAAATTTTCACTTATTCTTAATGCATTACATCCCAGGACTGAAATTTTCAGCAAGGTCATTTAGCAAAGATTGTTTGATTGCCTTAAATTGGGCTTGACGTGCCCAAACCAGAAAGGGATCGAGCATCACTCATTCATCTACGACCTGAGGTTTCATCAAGTTGACTGTGATGATGGTGAAATGGGCTCTCATTTCAAGTCGAGTGAGAAAGGTGGCCTGTATTCCCTGGCCTTCCCTGATTACTTGTTTATTGTTAATACTGGCAGTGGTAGTTTGAAGGCTCTAGTGAACCACGCTTCTTAAAACTGAATCTTTGTGTCTTATTCTAACCTTTTGAACTGCACAGTGGAAGTGTAATTGAGCATTCTTGCTGTATCCTCATCAGACTATTATCAAGCGGTAGTTAATTTTAAAGATTGATTGTTTTAGCAGTTTAAAGGTATCCTTCACTTGAGTCTATTTCCTCAGTGTAAATATACTATTCAGTTCTTGTTAGCCATCATTATATATTGTAGTGCAGCCAAAGAGCCATTATTTTTGTCACTTCATAGTTGAATCTACTCCTGGCAAGACCTTTGTTCAGAATAAAATAATTGCATTGTTTCTCGTTTTGATTTATGGTTGTATGTAACATGTTAAGAGCTGTGATAAATGGCTGACAGAATATCATATAATGGACAGCCACACTGAATCAAGCTGCTTATTGGTTCAGCAAGGTTCATTATGTCACTTTTTTTTAATACTGCCTTTGATAAATGTATATACCTAGTCAGTAGCATGACAGTGGTTTCACTTGATTTATGATCAGTGGGGATAGAAAGCACTATTAGAATCTTGTGTCACCTGTATAAAGATTTAAGATAAAATTTCCAATCTGATTGTACTGCTTGCTATAAATTGATTTCTTTCTGGATTCTGTGTTTTTTAAGTCTGGTGTTTCATGTGACTTAGGTTAATTTCTATTTTTGTATAAACATTTTATTTTCTGAATAAACTGGTAAATCTTAGTTTCTCTTATTTAAATATATTAGATCTGCTGTTTTGAATCTTTTTAATTCCTTATTTTTCCTTTAGTCAGAATAGTTGTTGAATTTTAAGGCCAGATTGTGGAGACTAGTGGGTTGTTACATTGTTAACCCTAACTTATTTTTTGCCTGGTGTTATTAAGGTAGTAGTGATTATTAGCCATATGATTTAATGTGCTAATGAGATAATCTTACCATGTTATATTTCTTTTTCATTTTTTATAATGATTCTTCAGGTTTTAAAATATTGAATCAGATTGAATTAGAGTTGCTTTTAACAGAAATAATTGAAGCTACAGTTTTGTATGAGAAGTCAAGATTAAAAAAAAATACGATCAGGAAAATATATTTTACTACCATTTTTATGAATTTGCTATCTGTTTGATCTCCAAAACCATATTTGAAAATAACCACTTTAAGTCCTTGTGTGTAGGAAATTTATGATTTATTATGAAGGAGTTTTTGTGAAAGTTGTTTTAATATTGAAAAATGGCCTTATAAGGGAAAAAACACTTTTATGGGTGAAACTGCTTTTTAAATTTTTCCTGAAGGTGAATTCTGTCCCGATTGTATAGTGTGATGTCTGGGTACAAGAACTTGCTTTGTCATATGCCAGGTCACTATTTTAATTTTGAGTTCTTATGCCACCACATCAGCTCAGAAGCTAATTAGCATGGCTCCCTTGCCCTTCCTGGAAAGGCTGTTTGTTTATGTGACAGCTGAGAAAGGCAGGATTGTTAGAGTTACCACATGAAATCTTGTTCCAAAAGGTGGTCAGAGAAAAGTAACTTTGAAAATGAAAAACCAGAAGCCCCTTGAAAGGCATCTTGAATTGTTTTTTGGCTTTATTGTTTCCTTTTTGAGTATGTTCTATTCTTTTATATTGTCATTAAGTGAAACAAGGTTACAAAAGATGTGTTTTAGTAACGAGAATTAAGTCCTCAAAAGTTTTTTCAAATTAATTAGAATGTACATTATGTGATATTTGGTTCAGTATTAAGACTATTTTGGGTTTATTATTTCATGTGAATGAGCTGGTTTATGTAACAATAATTATTGTAAACAATAATTTAGTATCTGTGTTTGGGAACCTGATCAGCTAACTTTTATGGTTTTATGGTTAGTGGACAAAATGCCATTTTCAGGCAAGTTTTGACAAGTTTTGGTCTTTCCTGAAAGGTGTATACCCTGTCGGTGTCTGGAGACAGGCTGATCGTGGGCACGGCAGGCCGCCGCGTGCTGGTGTGGGACCTGCGGAATATGGGCTACGTGCAGCAGCGCCGCGAGTCCAGCCTCAAGTACCAGACGCGCTGCATCCGCGCCTTCCCGAACAAGCAGGTGCTCCCGCGCCCGCCCGCCCTTGTCCGCGTGGGTCTGGAAAAATAACACGAGTGCACGAAGTCACGATTTGGTTACTGCCTTTTAAAAACCTGGCCTTTCATTTACTTATTTCCTCTGTAGTAGCGAGTTAGAACTTGTTAGGTATGTTTTTGACATTCTTGTATTTAAAGATTGTGTGTTAACCAATTTTAGAGACAACCTTGATGTTCAAAGAGGCTAATTTGCCAGGGCGTTTGAGTCTCTGGTTCAGGCTGCTGGACAGGCAGGCAGGAGTCAAGGGGCGCTTTGCAGGGACTTCAGGTACAAACCTGAGAACTCAGACTGGATTCTGGAAATGAAGGGTTGAGCATTGCTCTTCTCACTCTTTCTTTTTTCTTTCTCTCTTGGTGAGCCCGATGCTAACACAGTTTTTGTGAGTTTAGCAGCAGGATTGGGAGTGTTTTAGAAGACTGCCTCTGAGGTTAGAGAGGCAGTGCCCCCACGTAGTGACTAACTCGGTGTACAGGCTGGGTCACCCTTCCGTCATCCTCGCCAGACAAGCGGTCCTGTTTCGTAGAGAGCCCCTTCTCTCCGCAGATCCGTCAAGTTCTCAGGGGAGTTGGCGGGGTGGGCAGCTGCGGTAGGATTTTGTAAGAGGAAAGTCATTAAAAACAGCCGATATCTTGGAATCTTACGGCTGTCCTTCAGAGGTCATGGAGCTGAGGCAATTACGTCAGTTATTCCTGGGTTCTTTGCCTTAAAAGGCTAGAATCCCAACTGCTGATCACATTTCCCCTCCCAAACAGTGAAATTTCCCCTGAAGATAAGGTATTGCAGTTACGTGGAACTTCAGAGATTTAAACACTGATTAAAATATGCTTGCATTTATAAATATTTTTTATGTCATATCTAAAATTTTCTCTCAGAGTGTATTCAGTTTATAATGGAAATATAACTAAAAGTAAGATTTTACTAATTTTTTTTTTGTCTTCATAAGTAGTTTTTCAGGAGTAAATCATTTTCATACCTTGAAGAATTAAAGAAAAAATACAGATTTCATATTTATCTTATCTTTTACTTGGACGTAAACAAGTGACGATAGCCTTTTTTTAAAAAAATGAAACAAGAATTAGTGTTTTTTTTGTTTTTTTTTTCTTTAGAGACAGCAAGAGTCAGAGAGAGGGATAGATAGGGACAAACAGACAGGAACAAAGAGAGATGAGAAGCATCAATTATTAGTTTTTTGTTGCGACACCTTAGTTGTTCATTGATTGCTTTCTCACATGTGCCTTGACTGCGGGCCTTCAGCAGACCGAGTAACCCCTTGCTCGAGCCAGTGACCTTGGGTTCAAGCTGGTGACCTCCGGGTCTCTAACCTGGGTCCTCCGCATCCCAGTCCAATGCTCTATCCACTGCGCCACTGCCTGGCCAGGCAGTATTAGTATTCTTAAAATTTTAGTTTAGTTCTATGTTAGTATAGTGTAAGCACTTGATTAAAACCAGACCGTTCTATCTTTCCTTTCTGAAATAATCTTTCTGTAGTATGGGTTGAATCTGAGTTATTAGTGCCTTGCTGTTTTCACCATTTTCGGCTTTCTTGGATTCCCTCTCGGCAGGGTTATGTGTTGAGCTCTATTGAAGGTCGCGTGGCAGTTGAGTACTTGGACCCCAGCCCTGAGGTCCAGAAGAAGAAGTATGCCTTCAAGTGTCACAGACTGAAAGAAAACAATATTGAGCAGATCTACCCAGTCAATGCCATTTCCTTTCATAACATCCACAATACGTTTGCCACAGGTAAAGTATGGCATGTTCACCTGTTTCTCATCATTACAATTGCAGTTTTGCTGTTGAACACTAGAAATTTATACTTAGGTTGAACGTTAAAAAAATGTGCTTGCTTTTTATGATATTTGGGGAGGGGGAATCTGATACAGTACACTTCTTGGGGGAAACTGTGACTTCTGTGATCCTAACAATTTGTGAAGAAAATGGTTATTTCTGTATCTGCTTTGAAAAGATCACTTGAACTTTTTCAAAATTCCGTGTAGGTGGTTCTGATGGATTTGTAAATATCTGGGATCCATTTAACAAGAAGCGACTGTGCCAGTTCCATCGGTACCCCACCAGCATCGCCTCGCTTGCCTTCAGTAACGATGGGACCACCCTTGCAATAGCATCATCGTACATGTATGAGATGGACGACACGGAACATCCCGAAGATGGTATCTTCATTCGCCAAGTGACAGATGCAGAAACAAAACCCAAGTGAGTATAGTATGCTTCACCTGTAGTTGAGCCTTTTCTTGCATTCAACCCAGGATTTATTAATTTTTCTAGATTCATGAATAGCATTGTTGATGCCTGCTCGATATTACAGCCGACTGTAGGGTCGGAGTTGATTTTATCTTGTTCTCCCAAGCTTTCAATATCCGTAGGTTGATAGACGTCTGATGGATAAAATTGTGCCTAGTTGTTTTGTAGAGAAGAATGTCAAACTCTCATTCTTCTTGAATAGGCACTATTATTTGAATCTCTGGAATTATTATTGCTCATTGCTTGGAAATTAAGTTGAGGAATTCAAGAATAATTTATTTAAGCAACTTCTATTTAAGATATTTAAGAATTTGAACTGCCAAAAATCTGTCCTCTCCACAGAGGTTGTTTCTTTAATATTTACACAGGGTGAATGACCTCCAGGTTTTATTGGAAACCCAGAGTAATATGGCCTTGCCTGAAATAGCAAATTTCCTTAGTTTTGAAATTTTCATAGATGTCATTTGCTCTTGGTTGACAGAGAAGAACCATTTAGTTTGGGGGACCAGCAGGGCGAAGCTCTTTACTTAATTACCTGTACCTGGCTTAAGGGAAAATGAATACTTGGGCACTTGTTAAACCATAAAATATCAACCCACGGTGTCTTGTCCTGTTTCTTGTCCCTGTGTACCCAGCACCTTGTAGGAAGTCCTTAATAATTATTTATGGAATAACTGAGTATGCTCAGGATTCCTCTATTTTTTGGAATTAAAATGGAATAGCACCCTTGCTGAATTGGTTGAACCCTGGAGAGGAGGCAGAGTGTTGAATAGTCAGTATCAGGTATATTATTTTTACAGGTCTGACTTGAGAAAAGACTCAGCCTGTGCAGCCCGCTGGGCAAAGGGCTGTGTTTGCATTTGCTCTCTCACTTCTGTATCTCTTGTCCCTTGTCCTGGCTGGCCATTTTGAGCTCATGCTGTTCTTCTTTGAACTTGTAAGTCACCATGTACTTACCGAGGTTTCGTTTACTGCAGTGCCATGTGAGGACATTAAAACAGTTCATGCTCTTTAATGGTGAATTTATTGCTATGAACTAAGGAATGGAAGAATATTAATATTATAAAAACCTGAAAATGGATAAGAGGCTTTTATTAGTATTTTTTTAAACACTTTTCTTAAGTACATAAATGGTTTGATGACTTGCTGCATTAAAGGTATTCGGGCAGACAGAGTCGGAGGACAGTGGCTACACTTTTGAGAATCAGTTTTGACTTGGATGGTTTTGTGTCCACTCTGGAAACAAATGTTTGTAAATAAATATATGCAATACAAACTCCTTTGATTTTTTTCCCCTGGTCTTGAAGTGGAGGAAAAGGCTCTTGCACCGTGTGTTTCTTCTGCTGGTTCGAGCTGCTCATTCTGAAGCTGCTTCAGACTGCTTCACGAGGAGGTTAATCTACAATTAAACAATATTTCCTCTTGGCCGACCATTATTTTCTGAAGCAGATGGTTCATCACTTCCTGGGCTGTTAAACAAAGCGAGGTTAAGGTTAGACTCTTGGGAATCAGCTAGTTTTCAATCTTATTAGGGTGCAGAAGGAAAACTAATAAGAAAACCTCCTAACATCATTTGTGACTGTAAACAATTATTTATTAGCAAACAATTGATCCCAGAAGGGCAAATTGTTTGAGTCAGTAATGAGCTGAGAAAAGACAGAGCATATCTGTGTATTTGGAAAAATAATTGTAACGTAATTGCAGTACATTTAGACAGGCATCTATTTGGACCTGTTTCTATCTCTAAATGAATTTTTGGAAACATTAATGAGGTTTACATATTTTTCTGACATTTATATAGTTCTCATGTCCATTTCAGTTGCCCAGCCACTGGTGATTAAGGTTAAAAAGAAAAGAATTACAGTGAGAATGAGATTCATTTTAATGTGATGCCCAGCAGCAGAGCACGAACTGAGCTTGGCCTGTTCTAGGTGGTTCCAAATCGTACTGTTGTTGTCAAACTTTCACTTTTACTTCTGTGCAAATGTGTGGTATGAAAGGGACTTGGACCTTTACTGAAATTTATTTTATCCATAATGTATTTTTTTAAATTCTTTTGATACAGAGAAAGGTCTTATTTTTAAGTATTTCAGTGAAAACCTAGTGTAAGTCTGAATCCATCTTTTGAAATGTATTTTCTTCATTGCAGGTCCACCTAATCATCTCGTGAGAGTGGTTTCTCTTGGGAAGCTTTGTTTTCCTTCCTACAAATCCATTCTTGTCCCCTAAGGGATGCATTATAGTCATTGTGGACACGTTGCTTATAGTATGTGGATTTCTCTGTTTTCTGTCCGACTTGTAACTTGTCTGCGCCCTTTCATGCCGACTTTGTAGGATGAGGAGTCTTGGTGTCCCTGTGCAGTAGTCGGAAGAGTTGTCTTTCTCCCAGCGAGCCCAGTTATTTTTTCCTGAACAGCTTGAGCTCTTTTTGTAAAATAATCTGAACCTGTTATTTTCATGCTGTCTAATAAATCAGAGATTCCGAATCCTTATATGTTGGATGTTTTTAAATGTTGGTAATTAATGTGATTTGCTTCGTAAAAAGGCCTCTGTAGAGCAGAGCTCCCATCATCACAGGCCTGGGGAGTGGCATTTCACCTTTAGACTCCCACTGCCTCGTTTCATTCTGTCTGCTCTGGTGTACGTTGGGATGCAGTCCTGGATAAAGTGATCTGTGGGAGTTCTGCCATTGCCCTCGTGCCTCGTGCCGGGTCAGCAGGGCCCTTGAGCCGACCATGCAGTTTTATAGGATGGACACAGAGCACGGGGTGGCTGACGGCGCCCTTTGGCACGGCACTCTCAGATTTCCTAGTGCCATTGAGCTCACATGGCTCGTGCATCCTTGTGCGGATGCAGCCTCATGCGCACACACAGCCAAACAACAGACCACCGCCTGTACTTATCCATCAAAAGCTAAATCAAAGCGAAGCCCTTGGGACGGTAAATAATGTAATAGCTGGAGACTAACTGATGGTATTGGTTCTTTAGTATGATGATGTGCTTTTTAAAGTCAGAAACACTTGGTTAAGGACAGAGCATAAGTTTAAAATGTTTTAACTGAAAGAGGAGTAATAAAATATCGTAAAAGGTGACTAAATTAAAGCAATGTTGGAGACCTGCTTTTGAGGGTGCGTGGGGAAGCTGGTCTGTCCTCTTGTCTCCTGACACCGTGTGGGCTCACCCAGGAGTGTCTCCTGGCCGCCCGTGCGGACGGCTGACCAGCTCTGCTTCAATGTGTCTGTTGTGATCGTAGCCTCCTTTTCCTCACATGATCCAAACGTAATAATAGCTTAGTGTTTTCATTGGTTTCCTGTACCTAATTTTTCTTCTCAATTTTTAAGTGTCTCTTATGTTTATCTTTTTTTCTTTCTACTGCTACTATCCCACCGCCTTAAAGGGTCCCCTCCGCCCATCTGGGGGAGTGCAACAGCCTCCAGTCTGTGCCCTAAATCCTCCGTCTCCTGGAGCAGTGACCCAAGTATGAAATACATTTGAACTTTGGTCCAGAACACACAGAGGTCAATACAGTATGTATACGAGAGAAAAGATTTATAAAACATGACTTGCCTTTTGTACATGTGATGCATCTATCTGTTTGCTTTCTCTCCTTTTTATTTTCTTTTTCTTTTTTTAAAGAAATGTTGGTTATAATGGCCTCTTGAACTGATTTTGTAAGAAATGCCTGCCACCTCTAATTTGAACAGACTGCTATACCACACAGGACTTTAAAAACTCTTGTTCCTTTTATCATGTGACCCTCTGGTGTTCCCCATTGCTCACCTAACCCTGTCACTTCATAAGAAGGTAAGCTGCTTCCAGAGCTTCCAGTCACCAGGAAGGGGCCGCTGACTGTCAGGTGTCCCCGGAGGAGTGGGGTGGGACTGACCTTTACTGGGAATTCTGACAAGGGAAAGGGGGTGTTTGGGCGGCACCTGTATCTGGCTCTGAATTCTGCCATGTAGAAACTCGGGCTGTATGAACAGGTTCTCTTTGCTTTGGGGAAAATCCAGGCCCTGGGAGAAGGACCGAAGCCCGCTACCCAGTGACCTTGCCAATCAGGCCCTGCATTGTTTTGCATTTGTCACTCAGCTCGATATTTCCCGTGTTTTGGTTTGCACTTGTCTCTACAGGGAAAAGGAGCCTAGTCAGATAAGACCAGGTCTCTTCCTTTAGTCGGGGGGCCTAGTGTGCATTAGTCTAAGAGCTTGTGAGCTCAGAGGTCAAGAAATGCCTGTAACTTTGTTTAACCAGCTTCCCCAAATTTCTTTGACCCCTAGTCTATTCTCTGTCCCATTATCTCCACCCCATGCTGCATTTAACTTTTTACCAGTTCTCCCCAAAACACTGGATTCTTTTACCCTGAGGACTGGGGGTTTGCTTCGCAGTTACTCAACACACTTGTTGAGTCCCAGATTGCATCTGCTCAGGGGGTTTCTTTTTTCTGAATTGCTCTCTCAGTTTTCTTTTGAATCCTGTTACGTACTTTCAGGATCCCCCTTCCCACGAAGCCCTCCGTCCTGGCTCCAGGTCACAATGAGTGTGCTCTTTCTCCAAGTGCAGAGGAAACGCTGCCTGCTGTCGGCTGGGTAGCTCCTCGTGTGCCTGGGCTTTTAACATTCTTACCTGTGCACATCTTGCTCCTCTGCTACGTTCTGTCAAGAGCAGGGACCGTATCTTTTTGTTTACTCTGATGTGTAAATGTTGGGTCACTTTGATGTTATTGAATGATAAAGACAGTTACCTTTTCAAAATAATTTTCGATATAATTTTGGATAGAGGCATTTAGTATCCAGTGCACTGGACATGTGACCTTTGTTAATTCAATAAGCATTTAATAATTTGCAGAAGTAGTATATTCATTGTAGAAGAATTTAGGTAATAGCATGTAAGAAATGAATCGCATCGTCACACAATTCTACACTAGAAGATAACATTGGTGGATATCCATCCTTCAGAATTTCCTGTGTATATTTCTCCATGAATAAAAGTTTGTTAACCATATATGAAAATGCCTGGGTGAAGAGTGGGAGAGTTTTATTTGAGGTGGTATGATGTAGGGTGCAGTTTGTGTGGCTTCATGGCATTGACTCTGTGGGGCGGGGTCTGAGGTGGACTTGGATGTCATGGGTGGCCCGTCACCCCTGGAGCACCTGCAGCCTGGACGCGAGGGATCGTGCGACGGCGGCCAGAAGAGTGGCCTCGGGAATCTGGTGGCTTGGACTTCAGATCTGCACCCTCAGTGGGACGAGGGCAGGGCCTCCAGGTGCTGACACCAGTTTGTGGGCTGCTCTTCGGCTGTTCTGGAGGTGGCAGGAGCCTGCTCACCCAGTTTAGTCTGCTCCTGAGCAGCGCCGGGGCCAGTGAGCACATGGGATTTGATGAGACTTGGATTATATACAAGAATCCCCCTTTAGCTCTGGCTGGGTAGCTCAGTTGGAGCGTCGTCCTGACACACCAGGGTTGCGGGTTTGATCTCCGGTCAGGGCGTAGATGTACGAGAACCAACTAATGAATGCATGGATGGGTGGAACATTGAATTGATGTTTTATTTCCCTCTCTCCCTCTAAAAACAAAAACTGCTTTATACATATAATGTGTTAGCAAAATTCTCCCATAATTTATTTTTGGCCCTATTTTTGATAGCTACTTAGTATGATATTTGACTATTTGAGACTTTTTTTACTTTAAAAAAATTACTGATTTTTAGAGAGGAAGGGAAAGAAGAAAAAACATGGATTTGTTGTCCCACTTATTTATGCATGCATTGGTTGATTCTTGTTCGTTCCCTGACCAGGGATTGAACCTGCAACCTTGGTGTGTTGGGACAATGTTCTAACCAACTGAGCTGCTCGGCCAGGACCAGTGTTTGACTATTGGAACAAATATGTAGTGCCCGCCAAAGGCCAGGCACTGCTAAGTGCCGCGGCTGCGGACTGTGTATGATAAGGTCCTTCCACTCGGCGGGTTTCCAGTCTGGGTCAGGGAGTGTGGCAGGTAGTGTGACAAGTGCTATGACACCAGAGAGGGACCAGATTGGATTCTGAAGCACTTGGCTGACCCGTGGTCCTCACTTGCACGCCCCTGTTGACAGAAAGGAGGTTAAGCGTGGTGATGGCTCTTAACTCCAAGCTCACGTAGCTGGTTAGGGCAGCTGCTGTGTGGCTTGGGCCCCTGGGAAGCAGTAGGGATGAAGAGCTCCTATTTTGAGAACCTTCTGCTAGTACTTTAAAGAGGGGTGGGTCTTGCGAGACTCTCCCCTCACCAGTGTGTCTGTCGCTGTGCTGGCACTGCGTGCCCTCGTGTCCCAGGTCAGGCAGCACAGTGATCCCAGCCTCTGAGCCTGCCTTTGAATCTGACATGGTTGCTCAATTCCTTGTGTCACTGGCAAGTTCCTTTACGAGCCTCAGTTTCCTCATCTGTGACATGAAGATACTACCTAACTCATAGAGTTGTTAGAGAGTATATGGAATATTTATTAGGGCATGTCTGATAGTGAATAGCAAATATTTGTTCTCTTTGAATGAAAAGTAAACTCAGTTACTAACCGACTTTAGGTTTGTGGTTCTTAGATACCTGTAGTTTTTAAATTTGGCTATGTTTTTATCTTAGAAAAACTAAGAATCACACCCATAAACCCATAATCTAGATGTTAAAATGTTAGTATTTGCTGTATTGGCCCTGGGTGGGTAGCTCAGTTGGTTAGAGCAGTGGTCCCCCAGCCTTTTTTGGGCCACGGATCAGTTTAATGTCAGAAAATATTTTCATGGACTGGCCTTTAGGGTGGGACGGATAAATGTATCACGTGACCGAGACAAGCATTAAGAGTGAGTCTTAGACGGATGTAACAGGGAATCTGGTCATTTTTAAAAAATAAAACACCTTTCAGATTTAAATATAAATAAAACAGAAATAATGTAAGTTATTTATTCTTTCTCTGCGAACCAGTACCAAATGGCCCATGGACCAGTGCCCGGGGTTGGGGATCACTGGGTTGGAACATTGCTCCGGTGCACCAAGGTGGTGGGTCAGATCCCTGATCAGGGCACATAAAAGAATCAGGATAGATGCATGGGTAAGTGGAACAACAAAACAGTGTCTTTCTCTCAATCAAAAAATTAAAAATATATAGACAAATGAAATGCTATAAAAAATAAAATATTTTGCTATATTCACTTCTCTTTGTTTTAAAATATAACTGCACATACTTGGCTCATTTGTACCCATCCCTCATGTCCATTTCCCGTTAAGTATTGAACCTGTTTATGGCTCTGCTCATACGGTATCCATATATGTTTTAGGAAACTTGCATAAATGGTATACTGCTTCTCTCCTGGAGTGAACCCCCAATTCAGCACCAGGTGTGGTCAATCGGATGGAGAAGGAAGGGGACAAAGCTACAAACAGGAAACAACTAAGTCGCCCCAAAGTTGACTGAGTTAAGTCCCCACCTTCTCAAACTAGGAGATAGCCATCATTCCAAAAGTAATGGTGGTGGTTCTCTGATGTGTTGTCTCCTTGGGTGAAAACTGCATGATGTAACAGAAGTTGTTCTTTCCCCTAGCAAAATATGTATGTGTGAAAAGTACTCAATAGATGAGACATATTAAAAATCAAACATCCCAGTGGTCATCCAGGAAGCTGTAGTTCACAGTTCTTCTCTCCTTTGATTTGCCACCCCAGTCTTTGAAATGTCTCTGGGTCACCTTTCACTTGGAGAAGTACTGATTTAAGCTGTTAGGACTAGTTATAGCAGTTTCCTTTAAAAATGGCACCCGGCTATGTTGCTTTGGCGCTAACAGTAAGAGAAATGAAAGCCTGCTGGTGGCCACAAATAAATACCAATTGGACCATTGAGTACAAAGGCACTTTTCCCTTGATCAGTGATGTGTTATAACAGTGCTTTCATCTTCGAAGGCTACCTACTAGACTTGTCCTGGGATTGCCATGGGGCATTGGCTTCTTGGCTGGAAAGTATGCGGGTGGGCAAAAGATTTACTGTTGTTTGTATGGAAAATAATGCACTAACTAATAATACAAGATAAACTTTCGTGTACTGACAACTGTAAACCTCCTTTTGCCTGTCCCTCTGTTTTGTGTCCTGTTGGAAAGAAGTCTGAAGGTAAGAACTAGAGTGCACATACGATTTATAGACAGCTGTGATTGTGAGATCACGACATGACTTAGCCTTCCCGTTTCATGTAACTCATAATTTGGCAACCAGTTCTCAGTTTCTTTTAAGTAGAAAACAATTGGTTTGATTTTGTTTTACTTTCATTCAGTATCGTATACCACTAGTGGTGTGACATTCCAAGTCGCCTGTCTTGAATAGAGAAATGGAAAAAGAAATGCTTTGCTTTGTTGAGCTTTAATATAGCAAGGTGTCAGACTGATGTAATTTGAAGGCTCATTTCCAGTCGTTCACTTTAATTCCCAATAAATATTTTACCTCTGATCATTCTAGCCAACTGTACAGTTAACACAAACCTGAAGAAGCTGTACAAATTATACCTGCTGGTCTCAGAAGTACCTTAAGTTTGCTTTTCCAATGTTGTAACGAAGTACCTTTCATCGACCCTTTATAGGACTCTGTTATAGGCTATTGCAGTAATTTAAAACCTATGTACCCAGACTTCTGACCTTGTTATAACATCACTTTATAATTCTCAGAATACTTGGCTCTTGAAGATTTTCTTAGCACATGCCATGTATTCTTAAAGAGTCCAGGTGATTTGTCTTTGCTGTTATATTACCCATATCTCTGCCACCGGTTAGACCTCGCGTTCTTGTTGAATTGCCTGACAGAAGGCCTTCAGTCCTTTCATTATTTCACAGCTTAAGACGGCAGTTAGTGTTAGCTTTCTCGATTTAAAGAAATCCCCTTGCTGGGAACAATGGCCATTATGCCTTCATCAAGCTTTGGGTGTAGAATTGGCTCTTTTGCTGGGTTCACCATTAGTTCCTCAAGGTGATGTGATATTATGGAGAAGCCAGCTTTCCACGTGGGACTAACCTGAAGTGGGGCATGGAAGTGGAGAACAAGTATGTTAATTAGGCTCTGAACACGTCACCCTTGGTTGCTGCTGTTTATCGGGTGAACATCGACGTCCGTTCCTGGAAGTCGAGAATGGGCACTGTTCATTGAGAGCTTGGCTTGGCTTTTTATTGCCTCACCTTCACAGAGTGTATCCTTTAAGTGCTGGACTTTGCCTTTGCTTTGCAATAAGATGCAAAACATCTGTACTGATGCCAGTCATTATCCAGGGTTTAGTTTTTGACTCGGGTCTAAATCTATTGAAGAGTAAGAGAAATCTCATTTATTTGGACTCTACTAACAGAATTTTTGCTAAGTTGACTTCGGAGGAATAGCACATAACATCAGAGGGAACATATTTAATGCCTGCAGGGTGAATTTTTTTTTTAATTATTTTTTTTACAGAGCAGAGAGAGAGTCAGAGAGAGATAGACAGGGACAGACAGCAATGGAGAGATGAGAAGCATCAATTATTAGTTTTTTGTTGCACATTGCGACACCTTAGTTTTTGTTCATTGATTGCTTTCTCATATGTACCCTGACCGTGGGCCTTCAGCAGACTGAGTAACCCTTTGCTCGAGCCAGTGACCTTGGGTCCAAGCTGGTGAGCTTTTGCTCAAACCAGATGAACCCTCGCTCAAGCTGGCCACCTTGGGGTCTCGAACCTGGGTCCTCGGCATCGCAGTTCGACGCTCTATGCATTGTACCACCGCCTGGTCAGGCAGGGTGAATTCTTTATGGATATTAACATCGTTAATAATAGTAATATTTGATCTGTACATTGAACAGGGCTTCTGCCTGGAGCCACTTGAATAGCCATCTGCATTATTGAGGTTGGGCACATTTAATATTTCTAAAGATGACATTTTTTGGTAGAAAGCTGTGAAATTTGATTTACCCAGCACCTTGAAGCTGGTGATTGGGATAAGACTGGGTACACATGCAGCGAAAGAAACCTCTTGGATTAATTGGGAAACAGGACTAACCTGAAATTTACATTTGAAATTTAAATTGGGTTCTCAAGGCAAAATTTTAATTTGGCTCCCAGTCAAAATGTCAGAAAAGTTTTTATTTACTATTGATCCAAAAGGACTAGAGCCCGGCAGAAAGGACTATCTATGCCTGTTTCTTTTTCGGGGGCCAGTATTTAGACAGCCCTTCTGTCAACATTCCTGATTGATTTTCATTTTTTAAAATCTAAACTTTCTTCCTCATTAGAGCATCTTAGTGGAGTGGATGAGAAGAAAAAAATTCGGAAAGGTTATTTTTGGAAGTGTTGAATCTAATTGGAAATTGGGAATTAAAGAGACCCCCCTCAAAAAAATAATAAATTGCCCGTAAAAGGCTCTGCCTCTTGGTGACTCAGGAGAAGAACCTGTCAGGAGAGGGGAGGGGACGCACTGGAGGGGCGACAGCTGTGCCGCAGTCCGAACCTGTATGTGTGGGTGTAATTACCATTGCTTTTAGGGGAAAAGAACTCGTTTTTATTAGCCCTCCAGAAAGATAGATCAAGGTTAGTGATTGGAAACTGAAGAAGTCAGTGTGAAACAAGCCTCCTCTGACTTCTTTCAGAGAACTTGCTGAACGGGGGCCTCCCAGCTGCTCGGACATCCAGAGAACTACTGATATCTAAAAGGCTTCTTCAAGCCTGGCCTCATTGATTGTGAGGGCCTCATAGAAAACATGGAGTCATGGCTGTGCTCCTAATGGAGTCATTCATCACTGCCAACTGCTTGCTGGAAAAAATATCAGGGGTCCCTCACCACAGCCTCATCACCCTCAGGGAACCAGAAGCCCTTACCAGGCTGTTGGATGGCACACCGGCTCCTTTTGGCCACTGCGTATAGCTGACGCAGGTCTGGAGTCAGGTGGTCCTGCGTTCTTTTCAGTTTTCCTCTGTTCCCCTCTCACGTCCTTTCTCTTTCCCTCTCTTCTTTCTCCCTTTTTTCTTCTTTCTCCTTCTCTCCTTCCTCTCTCCTCTCTCCCTCTCTCCTTTCTCTCTTCTTTCCTTCAGTCAATTGGCAGGTAATAAAAGGCATCTGCGTAGAAGTTTACTTAGGAAAATAGGGCCACTGGTGCATTTTGGGAGAGGGTGCTCAAGACTCCATTGTGCCATTTGGTGAGGTGGCGGTGGTTGGCAATGGAAAGTGAGCTCACTGCATGCCCACAAGAACAAGTACAGGCCCCAGTCCGGTTGGTTATGCCAGTGACATAACTGGGCCTTGTGAGGGCGCGGTGAGGCGGCACACTCTACTCCAGGGGTCCCCAAACTTTTTACACAGGGGCCAGTTCACTCCCTCAGACCGTTGGAGGGCCGGACTATAAAAAAAACTGAACAAATCCCTATGCACACTGCACATATCTTATTTTAAAGTAAAAAAACAAAACGGGAACAAATATAATATTTAAAATAAAGAACAAGTAAATTTAAATCAACAAACTGACCAGTATTTCAATGGGAACTATGCTCCTCTCACTGACCACCAATGAAAGAGGTGCCCCTTCCGGAAGTGGGGCGGGGCCAGATAAATGGCCTCAGGGGGCCGCATGTGGCCTCTGGGCCGTAGTTTGGGGACCCCTGCTCTACTCCCAGTGCATTGAAACAAAACCCCGTGCCCCATGGGGCCTTCCGGGGACCAGCTCGAGAGGTGCTCTTCCCACTTCACCCAGCGCGGTTCAGCAGAACAGGCCCCGGGTTTCAGAAAACAGCGAGTGTTTGGGGCTCCATGACATTGAAAAAGAAAATGCCTATGAGGTGATTATTCGGGTGGCATCTAGGTTTTCCAAGTCTAGTAGTGTTGAAGAGAGATGGAAAAATGTTGTGAACTCACTTGTTCTTGAAGCAAAATTTCTACTTTCTACCCTGGGGTGCATAGTGGGCCTGTGGTTCCAGCTTCCGGAAGGCTCTCTGAGCCCCCTGCCTGTGCAGACGCAGCCTGGTCTGCTGGTCCTTCGTCTTTGAAAGGCACAGGCTCTCGGCTTCTACCAGATGGACTTCAGTTTCTGAAGTATTTGACTGGATGGAGGTTTAGAGTAAGATAAACAAGTGTTTCACCTCTTCCTGCACAGAGCCCTGAAATGGCTCTATCACTCCCCAGAAGGACACTGGATCAATGTTTCCTTGCCTAGTGCCCCCCTCAACCAATCAATGAGGGTGATACTGTTAACCTGTCAACCAGATGAGGAAACCAAAGCCGCAGAGGTAAGTGACCCCCTTCAGGTCACACAGCTAAAACAGGCAGGCCTTCCTTAAGTGTGCAGCACAGGTGCTGTGGTTTTCATAAAGTGACGGCAAAACCCTCCACCAGCGAAAACACTACAACCCACTTTATTGTGATACTCGCTTTATCCCAGTGGTTGGGAACCAAGTCTGCAGTACATCCAAGGTAGGCCTGGCCCTGTAGGACCAGGATTCATCCCCAGCGTAACTCCAGAGCATGAACACTTAACCCACTACACGATTCTGTTTATTATAGACGATGACAATGAGTCATTTTCCTGCCATTCATTCATTCATTCATTCATATATAAATATTTATTGACTCATACTAAGTTCCAGACTCTGTGCTTGGTTCGTTCAGGGCAGGCACTGTGTCTTGAGTCTCATTTATTCCACAATAAACGATTATGTGCTTAATAAATATATGTATGCTGTATGAATGACCACCTGGAAGGGAGGGTGTAGTTCATAGTACAAGAGTGTGCTCGACCCCTCTGAGGGTTTAAATTTTCCTCCATTGGGTGTGAGTATTTTACACCCAGGTTGGAAGCCCCACAGGTCCTCACTTTGCCATCAGTTGAAGGAGAAACATGGAGAATATTTGATGGTCTGTTGGTAAGTCATTCTCCAATTTGTCCCCTAACAAGTTCCTCAATTTATCTTCAACTGTATTCTTACTTCCTCCCTGCTTATCTTTTTTCCCTCCCTCTGCGTGCCTGTGTGTATGTGTGTGTGTGTATGTGTGTGTGTGTGTGTCCACCCCTCCCCCCTCAGTCCTGTTTCTGATGTCCTCAGGGCCTGCCCCCACCTCCTGTAAGAAGTCTTCCCAGATTCAGGTGTGGCACTTCCCAAAGTCCCCTCTGTTTCCGTTTCAGAATGGGTTCGGTGCGCCTGTGGTTCCCGTACTGGCTTATGAGCCACTAGAGGTCAGGAACCCTCCTGGTTCACAGCTCCCAGCACCAAACAGTACTTTGTATGAAGTAGGCTGCAGTAAATACGGAATTAGGTTAAAATTTGCCGGAGACATTTCTCAGGTGCTCATTATCCCTTCTCAAGGTGCTTTGACGGCCATGAGAAGTAACAGCACATTCCCTAATCTCAAAGGGTTTGAAAAAAGGAAGCTATTTTCAGAAAGAATGAGTGAGATGAAGGCCCCCGCCTAAGTGATGGCCAGAGGAGGATGAACATTGTTATTGTAAACTGACTCAAATATTTCTTGCCAGATTATAATACGAGCTACACATATTCTTTATGTTTTCATCCCACATTTAAAGCCTTACAGTTTTTTTTTTTCTTTTGGGTCATTTTCATTTCAATGCACTCTTTAAAAAAAACACCTGGTTGTGATACTTTGCTTGAGAGATCATGTTTGAAGACCTTGAGTTACCTTCTGACCATATTTCAGTCATGGCTTTAATCACGTCCTCAGCCATTTGAATTATTTAGCATCTTTTTGAGATTACATTTTTTATTCCTAATTATATGACAAAGATATATACCATGAAATATTTATTATGTAATTATGGTTAAAATGTGCAGTCTCTCCAAATGTGAGTAATAATGTTAAGTATTCTATATTTAATTAAAGGAGTCTGGTAGACTGGGCTAGGTAGGTTGCCTTGTTTAAGTTGAGAACTACACTTCCCAGCATCCCCTTGCCAGTATGGTTCCGGGTTAGAGTTGGCCCAAAGAGGAACATGAGCAGACTGGGACGACCATTACTGTCTGAGGTTTGTTGGCTGTCAGGTGAGGTGATGGATGGCAGGAGAGGTGTTTAATGGGTTCCTGCCTGTCTTTGCTGTCTTCAGATTTGCATTCAGCATCCCTTCCTGACTCTTGGCTCTGATGCCCAGCTGCAGTGTGGGGCCATCACCGGATGCTTGGCTGCCGGCCCACAGGACAGCAGCTTCAGAGGCTCTCCTCGGCTCCCCTGGGCAAGGTGTTTCGTTTGGTTTTATTTTTAGGTTTAAAATTTTTTTATTTTAAGAAAGTACAGAGCCATGAATCATTTTATTTCTACTGTGGTAGGTATAACATATCTTTGAAAATCTAGATAAGCTTACTGACAAGCTGAATCTTTTACATTAACTGTGTTTAATTTTCACATTGGTTTTTATGGCTTATATACAGTGTGTCTGTAAAGTCATGGTGCACTTTTGACCAGTCACAGAAAAGCAACAAGACGATAGAAATGTGAAATCTGCACCAAATAAAAGGAAAACTCTCCCACTTTCATACCTATTCGGTGCAGTTCGATGTGGGCTCACATACAGATTTTTTTAGGGCTCCTTAGGTAGCTATCCTTATAGCCTCTACAGACTCGTCACTGACCATCAGGCCTACCAGAACGGGGTTTCTCCACCAAACTGCCGGTTTCCTTCAACTGCTTATCCCACCGAGTACTGTTATGCCTATGTGGTGGTGCTTCGTTATTAACGCGCCGATATTCACGTTGCACTTTGGTCACGGATTTGAATTTAGCGAGCCACAGAACACACTGAACTTCCCTCTGTACTGTCCACATCTCGACTGGCATGGCCGTGGGCTGCTCTGCTGTATACACGGTGTTACATCATCATCTGCGCATGTGCACATGCTGCCACATCATCCTACAGAAACTGGGAGGGTTTTCCTTTTACTTGGTGCAGATTTCACATTTCTATCATCTTTTGTTGCTTTCCTGTGACCGGTCAAAAGTGCACCATGACTTTATGGACACACTGTATACTCACTGAACAATTTTTTAACCTCGTTGAAAATGACTGAAAGACAAAGGTCTTCAATATCAATGAAATAAGTAACTGGACATTAATAAGAATTAGAACACTTTAAGAAAGAACATGAGTGGCTGTTCATAAAGTGTCTGTCTATGCATCAGAGTTGACTAAGACAAGTCCTGGATAAGAAGACCATGTAAAGAAAATTCACCTATAATCTCATCTTTGAGATAGAACCCATGCAGTTTTGGTTCCTAGGCAGTCCTCACTTAATGCATTTTTATTTTAATCTTAGGTAAAAAAGGAAAAGATAGGATTACACCAAAAACATTTTTTAAAAGGCATCCGGAGCCTGACCAGGCGATGGCGCAGTAGATAGAGCGTCAGACTGGGATGCCGAGGACCCAGGTTTGAGACCCCAAGGTCGCCAGCTTGAGCGTGAGCTCATCTGGTTTGAGCAAAGTTCACCAGCTTGGACCCAAGGTCACTGGCTCGAGCAAAGGGTTACTCGGTCTGCTGTAGCCCCACGGTCAAGGCACATATGAGAAAGCAATCAATGAACAACTAAAGTGCCACAACAAAAAACTGATGATTGATGCTTCTCATCTCTCTCCGTTCCTATCTCTCTGTCCCTATCTATCCCTCTCTCTGACTCTCTGTCTCTGTTAAAAAAAATAATAATAATTTAAAAAAAAGGCATCTGGAGAAATACATGTCTTTTATTCCCTTTTCAAGTATTTTCTTACAACTCTGCTTCCTTGGAAGGAAATTCATGAGCTGTAATACTCGAGCAGGTTCTCATCTGTGGGTTTTAGGATTTTCTTATCCACCATATTCAACACCCCTCCAGGAGCAAGTCCAAAGAAAATCTGCCTCGGGTCCTTTCACGTACTGAGCATTTTGAAGAGTTCATTTTTAGTGGTATCAGGTAAAATATGACCTTACTTCCTGGCAAGTTGAAGTCTTGCTTCAGGAAATTTGGCAGGATCCGCCAGGTAATCATGATTCTTTGCATCAAGGTAATATGGACCAGGGCTTCAGGTAAAAGGATTCTTTTTGGAATGGGCTGTCCCCAGAAAGAATGGAACAGGTTTGCATAGGATTTCCAGACATCGTGGAACGTAGAAGGCAGTAGGAACCACGCTACCATTTTGTTCAATTGCAGCAATGGCTAGTTCTGAAGCCAACTGTACTTCAATATTAATTTTTGCCTTAAATTTGTCAGTACACTCTTCTACCAGCTGGACACCATAATCCCTTTTAAGTGCCTGAAATGGTCACACCTCTTTCATTTACAAGCTGGGTTAAGTCAATAGGTTGAGTGGGATCAACTCGACCCAAATCATTAAGATACTGAAGTCTGTTGAGACTCAAAGGCTGGTACCGTGTCTGAGACTACGCCTCCATTCTTTATTAAACCTATATTTAGGGATTTGGATGTAAATGAAGTCTAGCCTCCCTCGAAGCCCAGTTGGGGCCAAGTTCCCCTCTGCCATTCTTGATGGCTTCTGCCACAGTTTCTACCTCTTCTCCGATCTCTTTGGTTTTCTTTTCAGTTTCCTGGAGTCTGGATTTGGCTTTGAGTTGGCCAGACACACACAGGACAGGGTCCAGAGCAGTCCACAGCGCAGGCCCCACCACCATACATGGGACTGGTCATGACTTGCTTTGCAGTCTTTGGTGGCTTGGACACGACTGCCCTGATTTACTGTTTGGTGACTGCTGAGCCTCTAGCACCCCTCTGAATCTTCACACCCCTCTCCCAGCTCCTCATAACAGCTAGATATGGCTGGATTTCTATAAAAAAGCTCTATTCTGTGACCTTGTGGTATCTGCTCCCCTGACTGAACCCTGCTGGACACAGGAAGTCAGAATTAGAAGGAAATGTGTCTATTTTCTTTTTTTTTTAAAGATTAGTCTTTTTTTTTTTTTACAATTTATTTTTTACATTTTATTTATTCTTTTTTTTTTTTTTTAGAGAGAGGAGACACACAGAGAGAAAGAGATAGAAAGAACAGAGGGAGGAGCAGGAAGCATCAACTCCCATATGTGCCTTGACCAGGCAAACCTGGGGTTTCGAACCGGCAACCTCAGTTTTCCAGGTCGACGCTTTTACCCACTGTGCCACCACAGGTCAGGCTGAAGTCTATTTTCAAAAGGGCTTTTGCTTTTTAATACCATTTGCTTTTAAGGTTCTGTTAAGGACAAGTGTTTAGAGGTGGACAAAGGTGCTAAAACATTTTTGACTTGCTTCTGTGGTTTCTAGGACATAATGAGATGTCTTTTTCATATGAAGATAACCCTTCTGATCTGCTACCATTTGTGAAGGTGGTTTGTGCTTATCCAGACAAATTCAGATTTGCAAAAGCTCCTTAAAAAGAACTGATACTCATTATATGTTTATTTTTGTCCTTCCTCTCTTCCTCTCATATGACCCTTATAGTTTTAGAATGAGTAGTGAGGATTTTTTTTTTAATTATTGGTTCAAGTTTTAGCTAGATCAGGAATACAGCAAATTCATGCCTTGAGCTTCATTTGGGAACATGCCTTCATGCTGCTAAGCTTCCTGGCTATGAAAGGATTCCCGTTGTGGGTTGTGCTTTTCTAAAATTTTCATGCAACTACTCTGCAGTCCTCCCTCCCTCCCTTAACCCATTTATCCATCCATCCATTGTCATCTGTCCATCTCTGTACATCTCTATCCATATTCATCCATCCATCCATCCATCATCCATCCATCTCCATCCATCTTTATTCATCCATCTCCATCCATTCATCTATCCATTCTCATTCATCTATCTCCATCCATTCATCTCCATACATCTCTATCCATCCATCCATCATCATCTGTCCATCTCCATCCATCCATCATCATTCGTCCATCCATCCATCCATCCATCCATCTCCATCCATCCATCCATCTCCATCCATCCATCCATCTCCATCCATCTTTATCCATCCATCTCCATCCATTCATCTATCCATTCTCATTCATCTATCTCCATCCATTCATTTCCATCCATCTCTATCCATCCATCCATCATCATCTGTCCATCTTCATCCATCCATCTATCTATCATCATTCGTCCATCCATCCATCATCATCTGTCCATCTCCATCAATCCATCCACCCATTTATCCTCTCCACCCATCTCCATCCATTCATTCATCCATTCTCATTCATCCATCTCCATCCATCTCCATCCGTCCATCCATCCATCCATCCCCATGCACTCATCCCCGATTCATCCATTCATCCATTCATCCATCCATCTATCCATCTCTATTCATCCATGCATCCATCTCCATCCATCCATCTTCATCCATCCACCCCCATCCACCCCATTCACTCCATCCATTCCCATTCATCCCCATCCATCCATCCATCCATCCCCATCCATCCCCATCAATCCATCCATCCATCCCCATCCATTCATATTCATCCATCTATCCATCCATCTATCCATCTCCATCTATCCATCTACATACATCCATCTACATCCATCCATCCATCCATCCATCCATCCATCCACGTGCCTACCTTCTGATCCTAACTCTTCTGAATGACCTACTTTGGACATAGCCTTGGATTCAGGAGAGTGGACCCTGTATCAGACCTACCAGGTTGAAGGTAGGTGTTATAACTCACTAACTCACTAGCTACAGAATTTGAGGTTGTTATTTAATGTCTGAGCCTTGTGTCCTTGGGATTTATGTGGATCCACCCACCCATCCATCCATAGGCACTGGTGATAATAACCATGCCTATTTCATAGGGTAGTTGTAAAGAATTTAATGAAATATCAGGTATAAAGTGATTAGCACCAGTATGTGACATATGTATTATCAGTACACAATGTTAATTGCTGCTATTTTTTTCCAGGTTTTTTTTCTATTCATTGAGAGATAATTGACATGTAACTTGTCATTAATGAAAGATGACTTATATGTCAATCTTCATTTTTCAGGAGCTTGCAGTTTACTGGGGTGGGTCAGGCACATAAGCCAGCAAATGAGAGGATGGAGAGAAGAATTAGGTATATTTTTCTCTTAAGCCTAGAAATATTGGAGATGTAGGGGATGAACACTGTGGTACATATAAAATTTAAATATATTACATAATCATCATCATAATAATTGTTAAAATGGAAAAGCCTCCCAAATTATCACCTCCAATATATCTTCTACTCAATTACTCTTTCAGTTCAGGACAAGTCCACGCCTTGGGATAGTACCCAAAGTCACAGAATTAAGCACACACATGCCCCACACCCCTTGCCGGTACATTTAAAAGGGCTGGTGATGGATAGTTGATCCAAAGGCATTTGATTTTCTGGCTGGACCTAGGACAGTAAACTTGGATCAACTGGAATTCACATCAAGGGCACTAAAGAGACTCATCCAATTGGTGGTGGCCCCTGCAGCTGGAGAAACCACTTTGGGCCTGCCTTCAAGCAGGTGCGTGGACCGGGAGCAGAGGTGTGTACTGTGGAGCAGAGACAAGGGGCCCCTGAGAAATGGAGAGCTGCCTCCCACTGAGACAGGTGTTTATAGCTGTGCTATCAGGGCTGTGTCTGCTGTTGCCTTTTTTGCTAACTTGACTTCACTGGGGTATCTGGGATGCAGTTCCACGGTCTCATCTGTGGGCTTTTTTTTCTTTGTTCTGCAGTGTTGTTACAAGTCATTTGACTATTGAGCACCAGAAATATGTTATCACATTTAAAATCTGGGAGCTTCATTTTGGAGGTACAAACCCTATTCAACTGTCTTGTGAGTTTGTAAGGTGGTCCAGTCCTGTGCCATTAGCATTTAATGTGAGCCACAGTGCAAAAGGGGCGAGCTGGGGGCATGCTCTCCATGTTCTCCAACAGGGAGGGTTTGTCAATAACGGGAAACGCGCAAGTTCACACGAGAACAGCGTGTGACTGATAAGAGTCTTCCTTTCAGGGACTTCCATTTCCTGAGGTGTGTAGTAACTAGTTGGTAAGTAAAGCAAGGCTTGAACTTAAGTTTTTCAAGAGAGAAAACTGAAACTGTAGAAAAAAAGTCTTAGGATTTCAAGAAAATTTCAAACCAGACAGACTGTGAATCAAATCGTGACTTTGCAAGTGACTAGCTGTGAGATCCTGGGCAAGTTTGTTAGGTCCCAGGCTTCAAGTACCTCATTGGCAAAGATGGTTGTTAAGAGGGTTAAATAAAAATTTATACAAAATACCTAATGCAGTGCCTGACACACAGAACTCACTGCATGCTAATTAACTATATAATATTGATTTTAATATATTTTTATATATTCTTTCTGAAGGTGGTCTTTATTAGATTTGTGGTGGTGTTTATTGATTTTTATGGGGATGTGGTGGAGTGAGAAGTATCAATTCATAGCTGTTTCACTTTCGTTGTTCATTGATTGCTTGTCATATGTGCCTTGACTGAGCAAGCCCAAGGTTTCAAACTGGCAACCTCAGCGTTCCAGGTTGAGGCTTTATCCACCGCGCTACCACAGGGCAGGCTGAAGATGGTCTTTGACCAAGAAAGCAAAAATTAAACTCAAATTCCCAATTTTTTTTTAATGTTTTTCTTTTGTTCTATAGGAGTGTCATTCTGTTATATTGAACTCTCAGGGGACTCAATAAACCTAATATTATCTTTCTTATCTAAAGGAACTTTTATTTCTGACAGTGCATTTTATAAGCACACCCCCTCTTTCCCGTGCTATTCCCTAGTCTCTTTTAAAACATAAGTTGTATTGTAAACTCTGCACCACTGACGTGGGCACGGGAGCCCCCTCTGAGGACGCCAGCTGTCTGCCTAGTGTCAGCTCTCGGACCACAGTGAGCTGCTGCTGCGCATGCATGAGGGTGGCTATTGTCAAAAAGAACAGAAAATAAGCACTCTGGTGAAGATGTGGAAAGATTTGAACCCTTGTACAAGGCTAGTGAGAATGTAAAACAATGCCTTCTCATCCCTGGCTGGGTAGGTCAGTTGTTAGAGCATTGTCCTGATACACCAAGGTTGTGGGTTTGATCCCCGGTCAGGGCACATACAAGAATCAACCAACGAGTGCATAAAGAAGTGGAACAACAAATTGATGTTTCTCTCTCTCTCTGTCTCCCCCCTTCCTCTCTCTAAAATCAGTCAATCAAAAAATAAAATATGTAAACAAAATCGTACAGTCTCTGTGGAAAACAGTGTGGTGGTTCTTCACAAAATTAAATGTAGAACTACCATAGGATCCAGCAATGTGACTTCTGGATGTGCACACAAAGTAATGGGGAGCGGGAAGGTGAGGAGCTAGCTGTGCACCCACGTTCGTGACAGTGGTATTCAAAGTAGCGCGAAGGTGGAAGCAATCCTAATGTCCATCAACAGATGACTAGATGGATAAAATGTGGTGTATACATTCCATGGAATATTATTCAGTCTTGAAAAGGAAGGAGATTGTTACACCTGCTACAAGAAGGATGAAACTTGAAGACGTTATGCTAAGTGGAATAAGCCAGTCACAGAAAGACAGATATTGTATGATTCCACTTTATATGAGGTACCTCGAGTAGAATTTATAGAAACAGAAAGTAGACTGGTGACGGCCAGGGCCCTGGGGGGGGGAGGGTTGGGAAATGCTCTTTAACAGGGACCGGTTTCAGTTTGGGATGGCAAAGGATTTCTGGAAACGAATGATGGTGATGGTTGCACAACTCTGCAAACACATTGCCACTGAACATTTTACACACTCAAAACATGCACATCTTAGCAGAGTGCCCAGTAGTACTGAAAGAACACTGACTTGAAAAACATCCCTACTAGTGTGCACTGGACTGCAGATAGTGTCTGTGGCTATGACGAGGGGTTGGCTGATTTCACGCCTCCCTGCTTTCACCTAGGCCTACCCCAAAGCAAGCAAACTAAAGCTTCTAGAATGAATAGGAGAAAAAATAAGAGTATGAATTTTCGCTAGGCTTCCACTGGAAGGTTTCACAAAGTGGGTAGCCGTGTGGCCCGTCTGGCCTGGAGTTGGGGTGCTCTGCTGCTGTGGGGAGCGGAGGGGCTCACATTGCCCACGTGTGCTGACACCAGTCTCAGGCAAGGCACTGTGAGCCTGGTTTCTTGTATGGGCCTAGGGTAGTTGTGTTACGTTTATGTTCACCTTGCAAAACAAATCAGGTAGCTGCCTTTATTTTTCTAGTCTCTGAAACCATTTAAAACAAGAATTACGTTCCTTGAAGGTTTAGCAAAAGCTGCTGAAAAAATGATCTGGGCCTCGTAGGCTTTGAGTGTAGGGGCTTTGGGAGGCTTGTTTAGCAATTCCATCTCATTCATTCAGGTTTTCCATTTCATTGCGTTGATTTTGGTAATTTTGACATATATATATATATATATATACACATTTAAATATTCATTTTATGTAAGTTTTTAATTTTGTAGTTCATAGTATTATGATTTAAACAATATTTACTATTTATTTTTCCGAATATTGATTATTAGTGACCTTTATCGATCAGTCCTACTCTTTGGTTCTCTTTCTTCTCGGTGGACCACAAAACTCACTAATTCTCAGACTCTCATTTTAAAATAAATATATATAAACTATATATTTTCTTTGAAGTACATTCTTCCCGATATCGCACCAGTTTTTTTTTTTTTTTTTTTTTTTATTTTTCTGAAGCTGGAAATGGGGAGAGACAGTCAGACAGACTCCCACATGCGCCCGACTGGGATCCACCCGGCACGCCCACCAGGGGCGACGCTCTGCCCACCAGGGGGCGATGCTCTGCCCCTCCGGGGCGTCGCTCTGCTGCTACCAGAGCCACTCTAGCGCCTGGGGCAGAGGCCAAGGAGCCATCCCCAGCACCCGGGCCATCTTTGCTCCAATGGAGCCTTGGCTGCAGGAGGGGAAGAGAGAGACAGAGAGGAAGGAGGGGGGTGGGTGGAGAAGCAAATGGGCGCTTCTCCTGTGTGCCCTGGCCGGGAATTGAACCCGGGTCCGCCGCATGCCAGGCCGACGCTCTACCGCTGAGCCAACCCGCCAGGGCCTCGCACCAGTTTTGATCTGTTATTTTCTAGCTGTTTTGTTCCATGTACTTTATAAGTTCCACTGAGGCTCCTCTTTGCCCACGAATTATTGAGATGGACATTTAAAATTCCAAACATGTGGGCAGCTCTTTAATTGTTGTTGTATAACTTGATGACGGTGTAGTCAGAGTGATCTGATTGATATCAATTTCTGTGACTCAAGCTTTCCTTTGTGGCACAGATTGTTTTTATAAGTGACTCCTGTGTCTGCAAAGGCTGTTCTCTGTCAGGTGCAGAGTTCAGTTTTTATGTGAATCAGATTGTTAATTCTGTTGTTTAACTGTTATATTTTTATTAAATCTTGAACTACATTATCAATTTTCTGATCTGTTAAGCTTTCCCTCTAGGTTGATTTTCCAGTTTTTGCTTGTAATTCTGTGTGCTTTATGTAATTTCTTGCCTTGTGTATTTTTATATATTTTATGAGTGATATTTTGAGCCTAGGTTACTAGGTATATACAAGTTTATGATGATTATATCTTCTAAGTGGATTTTTAAAAATTATGACTCTTTTTTTGGTCTCTGTGTATTGGTCAGTGTTCTCTAGAGAAACTACAAACAAGATAGGGGTGTGTGTGTGTGTCTGTGACACACACACATATCCCTACACACACTGACACACACTTGTATTTACACTCGTTCTAAGGAATTGGCTCATGCAATTATGGAGGCTTGGTGAGTCCAAAATCTGACAGGGGAAGCTGGTAGGCTGGAGGCTCGGGAAATTGGGTTTTAATCCAAAGGTGGCCCATGGCAAACCAGAAAGAGCCCATGCTGCATGTGAAATTGGAGGCGGTCTGTGTCAGGATTCTCTCTTGCTTGGAGGTGGTCAGCCTGTTGTTCTATGCAGGCCTTCACCTGACTGGGGGAGGCCTATCCACATTATGGAGCTCGCCCTGCTTTACCCAAAGTCCACCAATTGAAATGTCCATGTCATTCAAAAACACTCACAGGAATGTTCAGAACAATGTCTGACCACGTATCTGGACACCCTGGGCCTGTCCCTGTTGACACATAAAGTTAGCTAACCATCACATGTGAAAACCATCCTCACTTTAGCCTTCACATTCCGTAGCTACACTGTGGTCTGTCTAGGTGTGGGTTTATATTTATAGATCCCTCCGCAGTACTCAAAATGTAGCATGGATCTTCAGTTGTGGAAGACGGTCAGCCTTTCTGCTTCTGAATAGTGCTCGCCCAGCATTCACTCCACGCCCAGAATTCACTCCTCGCTCTGGCTCTGGTGCTCCGCTGGATGAATGTTGAGTCTTAGCATTTTTCCTCCGTGTTTCTTGGTTGCACGTTCATATTTTAGCTTTGTTTTCCCTCCGTGCTGTCTTCTGAGTGGGTTCCTCAGCACTCTCTTCCAGTTGACTTGCTCTCTATATCTAGTCTAGAATTTATTCTACCCTGTTTCTTTTCATTTCTACAATTTATATTTTTCCCTATTTCCCTCTTGCTTTATATTTGCCTATTTTTGATACATAATTTCTTGAATTGCTTGAAGTGAATTTATGCTTTTGTTTACTTCTTTGAACACTTTAAACATAAATAAAGCCTTTAGTCGATGGAGCTGCAAAGTTAATCTCATTGGAGTTAATACCCATTTCAATTTAATTTTTGACAGCTGATCTGTAATTTTGTTTTTTAGACCGATTTCCCCAGCCCCAGCTTTATAGAGGTATAACTGGCAAATAAAATTGTGAGGTATTCACACCGTACCATGTGATCATGGGATGTACATACACTTTGTGACAGGGTTTCCCCATCAAGTCCTGAGTGGAGGTTGTAATTTTGGCTCTTTGTTGTTGCTGTTGATCTCTCTCTCTCTATTCTTAACTTCTTCCTATCTAGCCGTTCCCTTTATTCAGCAGAAATGAAACTTCCTGCTGTTGCTTCCTGCTTCCAGCCCTAGGGATCAGCTATTCAAGTCCAAAGTAATGCAGCTTTCTTGATTTAGAGTCTGAATCCTTTTTTGTTCATTTGTTTCCTCTTGTAATTGAGCTGCCATTGTTGTGTTTGGAGCAGAGCGGTTATCAAAACGTGAGCTCATTGTGTTGTCTTGACTCACTGGCTCATGTGACTTAAACATTTTTGCTTTGCTGTTGGCATAAGACAGACGATCTGACAGAAAACAATTAGAAAAATAGAAGTGGTGGTTCAAATATTCAGTCTCCTGGTATCGCCTACCTTGAGAAAATTAATTCTGGTTGATGGAAGGACCCAAGGGTTGTGTTTGTGAACCTTAGCCAGATGGATCCTCTCAGAATTTGTCCTACCACCACCACCGCTATGATCAGCAGGTCTGCTGGGAGTGTCCCTTGTCTTGGCTGCTGGTGGCAGGCTTACTTTGTCCAAACCAGTTCCTATTTCGGTGGGAAGTAGAAGTTGCGCCATCTTGATTTTCCTCAGTGGAGAGGGCAGCGTGAAAGCACTCTGGAGAGCGTTCTGGGGTGCTGTACCAGGCAGTGGTGTTAGTCTCCGTGCCCCTTGGTAGTGCTCACTGGAGAACACAACCTGGTGTGGCCCCGGGACAGGGTTTCGGAAGCAGGTGGATCTGTGTTCCGACTGGGCTCAGCCTTGTTAGTTGTGTGAACTTAGGGGTAAATCTGCTAACCTGACTCCTCTTCCTTAAAGGAGATAAGCAGTGGCTGTCACTTTAATCCATTCCCTTGGGGTAGAAGGCCAACTTCTTCGTGTCCTCTCATATAGAAGCTTCACTAGCGGCAGCAAGTTTCCGTGGGGAGTTCAGCGAGGGGCCTTTAAAAGCCCAGGGCACTCTGCCCTTTGTCCCCCGACCCCAGGAGGAGTAAGGGGAGCATAGAGCACTATCTCTGTGAAGCTGTCCTCTTCCCCAGGAAACTGACTGTCTTTCAGTGGTTTTTGATTTCTTGGGAGCAGGGCCCTAGAACTTGAAGTGGCTCAGAGGCACATGTGCACGGGGCCAGGTCCAGCCCAGAACCCTAATTCCTTGCCCACCATCGCCAACCTTCTCAAGGGCAGGCGCTTGTGCTGAGCAGACCTCACCATCGCTCACCTCGCCGGCCCCGGAAGGCACGCATTAGGACTGTGGGGCCTCCGCCAGGAGAGGGTTCCGACACGGTGGGGTAGGTAGGAGCCTCGGGCCTGCCCTGCTGAGACGCAGCCATCTCCATGTGCGAGTCTGACCTGGACCTCAGGCCACCCAAGCAGGAGGCTCTGTGGGGCCTCCGCGAGGAGAGGGTTCCGACACGGTGGGGTAGGTAGGAGCCTCGGGCCTGCCCTGCTGAGACGCAGCCATCTCCATGTGCGAGTCTGACCTGGACCTCAGGCCACCCAAGCAGGAGGCTCTGTGGCCTCGGGCTGGTTTGGAGTGGCGTTGCAGTGGACAAAAAGTCCACAGCAAAGGGCACTCTGTTGCTCTGGCCGCACTGTCCCGAGGGAGGGCTGTCCTCACTGGAAGGTGGGGTGGCTACTGATGGGGCTCAGGGCGGGGGCCTCAAAGATGATCCTGTGGTCCCTTCCCTGCCTCAAGTTTCTTCTTAAAGCGACCTCTTTAGTTCCCTCTTTGGCCATTTGCTGAGATTCTGACCAATGCTAACTCCTTTCTGAATTTTACTTGTTTTAAAGCCAAGAACCTCATGTGGAACAGCCAGGGTCAGTGTCCCTTCTGGTTTCCTGTGTGAATAAAGGTCATTGCTACAGCAAGGTGGGGAGGTTAGATCAAATGCGCTGCTTTGAGGCTGAATCTTGACAAATATTAGAAGGGAAGGGGAAAGGGGGGAGGGGACCCCAATCCTGGAGGCTTTGGAGCAGCTAGAAAAATCACCACATTAAGCCACAATAAACACCAATCTGCAGGTATGTTATAATTTTATTTTTCTAAGAGAACATCGAATGGCTGTAACTGCTTTTGTATTGGAACAGAGAAGCCGTACCCAGAGCCGAACATATTTCATCTGTTATCCCTGATACACACTCACAAGCACATCGCAGTCCTGAGGAAGTACAATTAAAAAGGGGGGGTAATCCTCTTTTCGAGTCCTTAAGTTTAATTTTCATGATTACGGTAGATTATGAGTCATTCTGAGTCTCGGTCTCCAGGAGAGACAGCGCCTTCCCTCCGGTTCCTTTCAACAGTTGTTTATGGCGGGTTCAGCTTCTTTCTGCCTCTTTATTTTTAAAGCAAGGCAGACAAGGCCTAAAATTATTCCATTAAAGAGGGGCAATTTTTGTAATGGGACTTAGAGTGCTTTGCAGAAGTGCAGGCAAGTTTCTTCAATATCCTGAGCATTATTCGCTCATTTAGTTAAATGATGTTTCTAATTCCCCGGTAATTACATGTAATGAGGCACTTTTTCTCATCTTGATGAGACTTTAGCCTAATATGAGATGGCGTATTTTTTTCTTTCTTTCTTTCTTTCTTTTTTTTTTTTTCATGGGGATAATTACCCCTTCCCAGGAAAAGCAGGGTTTGTTGTGCAGAATATAGCAAATTATTTTATTTCCTGCCAGTAAATTATAAAATTAAGTTTCAGTGGCGCATTAGCACCATTTTAGAAAAAGCTCGAGACTATTTTTCCCTTTTTCTTTTCTTTTCTTTTTCTTTTTTAAAATTCATGTACTGCTGTCCTCTGGAACTGTAGAGGCTATTATTCACAGAATAGATGTTTTTCTGCCAAGTCCTAGTATTCAGATGTATTGAAGCAGCAACATAGGTTTAATTTTCCTGGCTGATAGCCAGCGTAGCATGTTCTTGTGAGCGTCTTTGTGTGGGTAATTATCATCACAAAGTTAAGTAATATGTCTCTTTTCTCTGTGCTCCCGCACTCCTCCTTTGGATGTCAGATTACCTTTCTTTTTGTTCAATGCTTCAATTAGATGCAAAGCAACGAAACTGGAATCACACAAAGGTGGTGACACCGACTATTAAAAGGCAAGAAATTCAGAGTTAATACAGACATTCGACTTAGCTCTTCCTGTTGTTTCAAAGCAAATTTGAAGAGAGAAAAATAGGAGAGCGTTATTAATTAGGGATAATGTCAAGTTGAACTTTGTTTTCCTGGATTCAGTGATTTTTTTTTCAATTTTAAGGCTAGTGCATGTGTGTACACATGTGCGTGTGTGCCTGTATGTCTGTACATGCACATGTGTGTGTGTGTGTGTGTGTGTGTGTGTGTGTGTGTGTGTATGCTTCTGCTTTTCTGGGTTTTGTTTCTGAAGAAGAAACATTTCTTAGGGATGGAAAGGGAGAGAGAGAGAGCCTGGGATTGGGAGGTGGGGGCTTGAACTTCAGGGTGGGCTCCGCCTTCCCCTACCCGGCTGTGTACTTTGGGCAAACAACCGCTTTGAGTCTCGGCCTCTCCTCTGGAAAATGCACGGGTTCCAGGAGACAGTCTCCAAAGTCTTTCAAAACTTGAAAGGTCTTCAAATCAATTAATAAAGGTCATGAGCTGGGTCATTCTAAAGCAGCCTAGACTGGGGTTTGTGGCTATACCTATGTGTTGTGTGGCTGTCCCTCTGCTCCACTGCCATACTGCAGTTGCCATTCCGCAGTAATAATGCTGCTTCTCATGGGCCCGAGTGCCCCCACTTCTGGCTTGCCAGAGCCTGGGCTGGTATCTGTTTTTGTTTTTGTTTAAGTGAGAGGTGGGGAGATAGAAAGACAGACTGCGCATGTACCCTGACCAGATCCACCTGGCAATCCTTGTCTATGGCCAATGCTTGGACCAGCTGAGCTATCCTCAGCACCTGAGGCCAATGCTCAGACCAATCAAGCTACTGGTTGCAAGAGGGAAAGAGGGAGAGAAGGGGGAGAGGGAGAGGTGGAATTCCCCCCTTGGGGTCAGTGGATCTTGACATACTTTTTATTTTTTAATTTAATTTTTTATTTTTCTGGACTTATCGAGATATAATTGACATAAGTTTAAGGTGTACATTATGTTGATTTAATACATTTATATATTGTGAAATGATACCACTGTAGTATTAGCTAACACCTTCATCACATCACATAATTTCCCTTTCTTTTTTTGTGGTGAGAACATTTCAGATCTAGTCTTTCAGCAACTTTTAAGTAAGTGTATGATGCACTATTGTTAACAATGATCACATGCTGTGCATTGGATCCCCCAAACTTACCCATCTTATAACTGGGAGTCTGTGCCCTTTGCTACCATTCTACCATTCTACTCTGTTTGGCTTTTTTAGATTCTACACATAAGTGAGATCATACAGTATTTGTCTTTCTCTGCCTGACTTATGTTACTGCGCACAATGCCCTCAAGTTCCATCCATGTTGTTGCAAATGGCAAGATTTCTTTCTTTCTCATGGTGCAATAATATGCCATTGTGTGTGTGTGTGTTACATATATATACACATACACACATTATGTGTGTGTTTTTTATGTGTGTACATGTGTCTTTATCCATTCATCAGCTGACTTACACGTAGGTTGTCTTCATATCTTGGCCATTGTGAATAATGCTGCACTAACATGGGAGTGCATATATCTCCTCAAGATTCTGATTTCGCTTGACCAGGCGGTGGCGCAGTGGACAGAGCATGGGACTGGGATGTGGAGGACCCAGGTTCGAGACCCCGAGGTCGCCAGCTTGAGCGTGGGCTCATCTGCCTTGAGCAAAAAGCTCACCATCTTGGACCCAAGGTCGCTGGCTCGAGCAAGGGGTTATTCGGTCTGCTGAAGGCCCACGGTCAAGGCACATATGAGAAAGCAATCAATGAACAACTAAGGTGTCGCAACGAAAAGCTGATGATTGATGCTTCTCATCTCTCTCCATTCCTGTTTGTCTGTCCCCATCTGTTCCTCTCTCTGACTCTCTCTCTGTCTCTGTAAAAAAAAAAAAAGATCCCGATTTCATTTTCTTTGGACATACACCCAGAAGTGGGATTGCTAGATCATACGATAGTTCTGTTGTTCATTTCTTAAGAAACCCCCACGCTGTTTCCCAGAGTGGCTGCACCAGTTACATTCCCACCAGCAGTGCACACCGTTCCCTTCTCCCCACATCCTCACCAGCCTTTGTTACCTCTTGTCTTTTTTTTTTTTTAGATTTTTATTTATTCATTTTGGAGAGAAGAGACAGAGAGAGAGAAGGGGGGAGGAGCAGGAACAGGAAGCATCAACTCCCACATGTGCCTTAACGAGGCAAGCCTAGTGTTTCGAACCCGCGACCTCAGCATTCCAGGTCTATGCTTTACCGACTGCGCCACCACAGGTCAGGCACCTCTTATCTTTTTGATGACAGCTATCCTTACAGGTGTGAAGTGATGTCTCATTGTGGCTTTGATTTGCACTTTCCTTATTCATAATGATGTTGAGTATCTTTTCATGTACTTATTGGCTATTTGTATTGACAGTTTTCTTTTTCTAACTGATCATTAAATACTAACAATGTAGAATGCCTTTGGCCCACACGGCACCAGCCACACCCCGGGTTTCCTGTCTGCCTGGCCAGGCCTGAGCACTCCCAGGGAGGAAGCCAGCCCCCAGTCCTGCCTGGCATCAGCGCCCAGTTCTTTGCTGCTGCCGTGCATGCGGGAACCTCTGGGGTGTTTGCGGGACATCTTGCAGGAGGTGAGGTCGCAGGGCAGGCTCTAGGCTTGGCGGCCCTTCTTCCTTCTTGACCTCATGGAGCCTCAGTGTTTACCTGTGAAAAACGGAACTAAATTGGTGTGAGTGAGCATCTGCTGGAGCCAAGAACCCGTGACTTAACTCTGCCATGGGCTGCAGACAGTTTTCATTGCTGTAATTTTGATTTTACTTTGGTGTGTGGACGACCCCAGGCTTTGAAATGGACACATGGAGACGGAAGCCACATTGTTACCCTCTTGTAAGTGGAGGCTTTATCGAAGGAGACAGAATTTTTTCTCTATAAGAATAAAAACTGGTCGCAGGAGCCCGTGTGGTACTGAATGTAAGAAATGGAGCATCTGGCCAGTGGCGACGAGGATGCTCCTAGCCGATTCCGCCAGCCTGGCTTGGGTTCCTGTTCACGGCAGAGGCCACTGAGTCTGCTTGCTGATGCCTCCATCACGGTTCAGGGGGCCCTCCTGGCTCAGGGCGGGGCCGGGGAAGCAGGGAAACGGGCAGAGGGCTGGAAAGTTCCTCTTAGCGTAGGAATCAGCACAGATTTGAATATTTAGTCCTAAGGGTTATAAATAATGTGAGTTTTCATTGACGGGTAAGCAGTGCTACATTTAGTACAATAATTAGTTATTTGATTACTTTTGTTTTAGCCTGAAGTAGAGGACAATTGACAAATGTGAATACCCTGGAGACTGATGAGGCGCAGTAAACTAACTTTATTTATTACAAAATGCAATTTTATTAATATGAATTGACAGTAATTAATTTGCTAGTGTTGATGTTAATAATTGCATGTAATTTATGAAATATTCATGCTAGAGAAGAATAAAATAATGCATAGGTTCTCTGGCTTATTTGTTAAAAACTATTTCAACAAAAACTTTTTTTTTAAATTTTTATTTATTTATTTTTTACAGAGACAGAGAGTAAGTCAGAGAGAGGGATAGACAGGAATGGAGAGATGAGAAGCATCAATCATTAGTTTTTCATTGCGCATTGCAGCACCTTAGTTGTTCATTGATTGCCTTCTCAATTGTGCCTTGACTGCGGGCCTTCAGCAGACCGAGTAACCCCTTGCTGGGGCCAGCGATCTTGGGTTCAAGCTGGTGGGCTTTTTTGCTCAAACCAGATGAGCCCGCGCTCAAGCTGGCGAGCTCGGGGTCTCGAACCTGGGTCCTCTGCTTCCCAGTCTGATGCTCTATTCACTGCGCCACCGCCTGGTCAGGCAACAAAACTTTTTAATTCACTGTTTTCATTGGTACAGTGGTTTGAAATCTCACAAAATATTTTAATTGCATTGTGCTTTACATTTCTTATTTTAGCAATTCTTGACTTCTAGGTGTTTCCGGGGATACTGTGCCTATACTTTAAGAGTGTGAAACCCTTTGAAATTGAATAGGAGAATGCATTTTTTACAAGCCTCTCCCAAAAGATGAAGCACTGCTGTGTTGTCTGACTTAATCTTTGTGAAAATTCCAAAGGAGTTATTTTATTCCCATTTCACAGATAAGGAAACCAAGGCTAGGAGAGAAGTCTCGGCTCTAAGTTGCATGTGAATTGAAGTGTCAGCAGCAAGACTTCACCCTGACTCCTTCGTTTCCTGAGTCCAGGACCCGCAGAGTGAAATCTAATTTTGTTTTTATTCTAAGTTGGGTTTTTTTTTTTTTCTGAATGAAAGTACGGACTGTTTCCCCCTCCTAATTCAGTTTGGACCTCTTCTTCCTAGAAAAGGATTGTAATTACACAGAATCACAATTGAATTGAGCTAATGTGATCAGCGACATGGGGCCGGAGTCTGTGACCGGGCTCTGTTGAGGCCTCTGGTCGGTGTCTCACTTCGGGGGACCCCTCCCCATGCAGGAGGCTGCAGGCTGAGGGCCGGAGGGCCGCGGTGTGTAGGGACAGGAGAGGCAGCCACGTGGTGCTGGAACATGCCCCCAGAGGTTCCGGCATCGTCCCTGACCCCCAGGGCTGACTTCGTGGGCGCGTGACCTGTTCCCACTCTCAGAAGGGCCCCAAGTTGGGTGTCAGGCTCCTAGTACCATCAACTTGACATTCTTAATAACTTTTGAACAAGGGACCCCATGTTCGCACTTTGCACTGGCCTCGAAAATTACGTCGCTGGTTCTTTGCTCCCTCTGGCCCGCTGGGCTGAGTGATTTTCCCTCTCCGGGCCTCAGCTATTCATCTGTGAAATGGGGCAGATGTTTTCCTCCACACGTGTTCTTGAGGGTAAAGGACAGCCTGCCCATGAGGGACTTGGAAGTCCAGAAGCCCAAGGCCAAGGCTGGGGTTTGAACTGGAGACTGTCTTCGCCCAGCGTCAGGTCTTTCCAGCTTCCCTGGCCTGACCCAGAGCCAGTGCTCCTTCCAGAAGGAGGCGGCAGGGAGGTCAAGGCCCATCCAGTGCCCCTTCTGACCCCACTGAGCCCGCGCCCCGGGTCGGAGCCATCGGTCAGTTAAAAACCCCACAACAACCTAAGTCCATGGATAGTTCAGGGTGTGTTTGCCCCACATTCTTGGCTGTGGGGGGCCCAGAGGTCAGCTCTGGAGCCAGACTGGCATGGGAGAGTTGAGGGTTCAGGAAGCCACCACATGGTGGTGTCACCCCTCAGCTCTGTGCTCTTTCTGAGAAGGAGAGAGAAAGAAAAATGCTCTCCGCACCGAGTGTCCGATTCTTATATCGTCTTCCAGCTGTGACCTGGGACGCATTTTCCTCTCTGATCTCAGTCTTTTTTTTTGTTTGTAAAATGATGCTAATCACTGAAGTTACCTCTTGGCGCCGTGGGGGGTGTAGACAAGGACTGTCAGCACAGTGCTTGGCCTGTGGGAAGCACTCAGGAGGGGTTACTTATCTCTGTCTTCCCGTTACTATGAATAAAATATCTGTGGCTAACAACTCTCAGCTCCCTCTGACGGGTACAGAAAGGGTTAACTTGAGGGCAGAGGATTGCTCTAGGGCCAGCGGCCCTCCTGGCTCCCCCTCCCCCATTTTCTCTCTTTATTCTCCATGAGTAGGAGAGAGAGGGTGACTTGTCATCTCTACTGCTACCCACACGCCCCGCAAAGCTGGGGGAGATTTCAGGAGGGAGCTGGGCTGAACCTGGATTTTTACCCCTCGGCAGAACTGTGTGCACTGGGATGGTGACTCAGTGTCTACCCGGAGTCCCAAGGAGGCAAGCTCCTCGCGGAGACGGACACTTTAATTACTGAGGACTGCATTCTGCACCTTACCTGTGCCCGCTCAGTGCAGGCGGCCCACGGCTGGTTCCCATGGACATCTCCTGAGTAAACAGTGAGATGCCACCTTGAAAGGAAAGGACTTTCTAAATATATACAGAGTACTTTTTCCTTTTTCTTTTTCCCCATCCATTTTTTTTTGTATTTTTCTGAAGTGAGAAGTTGGGGGAAGGCAGTCAGACAGACTCCCGCATGCGCCTGACCGGGATCCACCTGGCATGCCCACCAGGGGCCAATGCTCTGCCCATCTGGGGCCTTGCTCCGTTGTAACCAGAGCCATTCTAGCACCTGAGGCAGAAGCCATGGAGCTGTCCTCAGCGCCCGGGCAAAGTTTGTATCAATGGAGCCTCGGCTGCGGGAGGGGAAGAGAGAGATAGAGAAGAAGGAGAGGGGGAAGGGTGGAGAAGCAGATGAGCTCTTCTCCTGTGTGCCCTGGCCAGGAATCGAACCTAGGACTTCTACACGCTGGGCTGATGCTCTACCACTGAGCCAACTGGCCAGGGCCTCCCCCCCCCATTCTTAAACTGTGTAATTCACAGTGTTAAGTATATCCACAATGTTGTACAACCATCACTGTTATCTGGCTCCAGAATTATTATTATTATTATTATTATTATTATTATTATTATTTTTTTTTTTTTTATGTGCCTTGACCACGGGCCTTCAGCAGACCAAGTAATCCCTTGCTTTAGCCAGCGACGTTGGGCTCAAGCTGGTGAGCTTTTTGCTCAAACCAGATGAGCCCTTGCTCAAGCTGGCGACCTCAGGGTCTCGAACCTGGGTCTTCCACATCCCAGTCCGACGCTCTATCCACTGCGCCACCGCCTGGTCAGGCTGGCTCCAGAATTTTTGATCATCTGAAGCTGATGTTCTGTCCTCATTGAACGTGAACATCTCACCTGGGCAGACAGACCAACAGCAGGATGCACCTGAACCTCCCTCATCGCTGTGTCCCCACAGCTGGCTCAGTACCTGAACTGACTTTCTGGGCCCTCAAGAAATGCTGGCTGGATAAATAGACACATTAGTGACGGTGCCATCCTTCCAGCCAGGCTGTGACACGGGAATCCACAGTCCATGAGACAGAGGATTTCTGCAAGGTACTATTTCCCGTTGTCCCTCTAATCTTGGGGGAGGCCCCCTAGGGTGGTCCCTTGGGCTGGCAGTGGACATGGAAGGTGCTGGGAGTATGGGGAGGAGAGGGTAGCTACAGCACTGAGAAGTCTGAGGGGGAGGCTGCTAAAAACCGACCAGCACAGCTGGCCCCACCCTTCAGGGAGACAGTGAAGTGAGGAGAGAGGGAAGTTAATATGGGGCCTGTACGATTGAGATTGAGGGTCCCTCTAAAGCAGAGGGGACTTGAGGGGCAAGGGCAGGTGGATGGGCGGGGCCCTGTGTGCCATGCACATAGGCTCATCTCCCTGGACTTTTCCTGGGGGCCCTAATGGGGCTGTTTCTTACACCCGCCGCATGAGAACTCGAGGAGGGCCAGGTGGGCGAGGGAACGAGGAGCCTTGGCTTTTCCGCGGCGATCTGGGGAAATCCATCAGCAGGAGAGAGGTTGGCGAGAGCGAGTGGTGCTGGCGGGGGGAAGGGTTACCCTGTTAGCACTCGGAGGTGGGCGATGGAATCATTCTTACCTCGGCTGACCTGTGATATGAGGTGGGCCAAGTTGTAATTCCTTGAGGGTGACAAGAGAACAGTAGTGCGAAGCAATTTGGCGCCACGTGTCTGAAGGGAGGAGCACCAGCTAGCGACAGAGGCACGGGGGAGGTGCCTGAGGGCCACTGGACTAAACAGAGCACTGGGCCCCATCAGAGCTGGGACTCCCCAGCGGGCAGTCAGGTTTGCTCTGGCGGGAGTCCGCTCCAGCAGACCAGGTGTCCTTGTCTGTCCTGCTGTATTAATTCTTTGTTGTCACATAACAGATCACCCCAAACCTTAGTGGCTTCTAAAAGGAAATGATTTGCAACAGCCCATGGGTCAGGAGCCCAGGAGCGGCTTAGATGGATGGTTCTGGCCTGGGGTCTCTGGAGGCCCATGACACGGCTTGCTGGGGCTGCAGAACTCACTCGTCTGCCTGGCTATTAGAGCTGCTGTTGGTGGGAAGCCTCAGTTTCTCACCATGTGGACCCCTGCTTGACCTCCCTGAGAGCGAGCCATCCAAGGGGGGCCAGGAGGAAGCGACCCCTTTTGTGACGAGCCTCCGCAGTCAACACGCTGCCCCTCTACAGTGCACTGTTGGCCTCGCAGGGAGCCCTCTTCAGTATGGAGGGGACCACACAAGGATGTATACCCAGAGGCAAGGGGCATGGGGGACCAACTTGAAGGAGGGCAAGCCCACCTGGCCTCTGTCCTTACCTGTCAGAGAGCCACCTGTGGCTGTCCTCATTGGGAATGCTGTGGTGCTTGGGAGAACCAGCTCGGCGACAGGATGAGACGGCTGAGATTTGCTGTAAATGTAAGACACACTCCAGATTGGCCCTGGCCGGTTGGCTCAGTGGTAGAGCATCGGCCTGGCTTGCAGGAGTCCCGGGTTCGATTTCCGGCCAGGGCACACAGGAGAAGCACCCATCTGCTTCTCCACCCCTCCCCCTCTCCTTCCTCTCTGTCTCTCTTTTCCCCTCCCGCAGCTGGGGCTCCATTGGAGCAAAGTTGGCCCCGGGCGCTGAAGATGGCTCCATTGGCTCTGCCTCAGGCGCTAGAATGGCTCTGGTTGCAACGGAGCAACACCCCTGATGAGCAGAGCATCGCCCCCTGGTGGGCATGCTGGGTGGATCCTGGTCAGGCGCATGCGGGAGTCTGTCTGACTGACTCCCTGTTTCCAACTTCAGAAAAATACAAAAAAAAAAAAAAAAGACACACTCCAGATTACCAAGACTGAACCCAAAAAGGAGAATGTAAATGAGCTCATTAAATGTGAAAATGATCATTTGAATATTGTGCTCAAGACATTTTTATTAAAATTCATTTCACGGCCCTGGCCGGTTGGCTCAGCGGTGGAGCGTCGGCCTGGCGTGCGGGGGACCCGGGTTCGATTCCTGGCCAGGGCACATAGGAGAAGCGCCCATTTGCTTCTCCACCCACCCCCCTCCTTCCTCTCTGTCTCTCTCTTCCCCTCCCGCAGCCAAGGCTCCATTGGAGCAAGGATGGCTCGGGCGCTGGGGATGGCTCCTTGGCCTCTGCCCCAGGCACTAGAGTGGCTCTGGTCGCTGCAGAGCGACGCCCCGGAGGGGCAGAGCATCGCCCCCTGGTGGGCAGAGCGTTGCCCCTGGTGGGCGTGCCGGGTGGATCCCGGTCGGGCGCATGCGGGAGTCTGTCTGACTGTCTCTCCCCGTTTCCAGCTTCAGAAATTAAAAACAAACAAACAAACAAAAAAATTCATTTCACATTGTTTTTGTTTTCTATTTGTTGTGGCTACTAGAAAATTTAAAACTGTGTATGTGGCTGGTATTTAATTTTATTTGATCACTCTGGTCTGGGCCATAAGCCTGGGACTGGGGTCCTCATCTGTTTCTTCTCAGAGCTTCCCAAGGGCTCAGCTCATGGGAGGGACCCACGTATGTCTGACTGGGTGCTCTGCACACAGTAGATATCCAGAGGATGTTGCATGGGCAGCTTGGGGAACTGGGAGTTCCAGGATCTTTGGAGTTAGGCAAACTTGAATTCAAATCCTGCTCAATTCCCAAGGTCCCTAACCTCTGTGACCAGAGGGTCCACATCTGTAGAAGGGGACTGCCAGTTTCTGCTTAGCTCACTGTGCTCAATTCAGATGAAATGCAAATGAGATGTGACCCAGGTGCTGATGGGAGGGTTTGCTATGCAGGTTCTTAGTGGAAATGCTTGTTGGCCTCAGGCCTCAGGCACCTAAGGGGAGAGCACTTTGGATTTTCGGATTTTCCTGCTCTGGGTCTGTGCCCCACCGTGGCCTTGTCTTGATCCCTGGTTGAAGCAGAGGCTGCCTGCCAGGGACTGAGAGCAGACCAGCCTGCCCAGCACTGTCCCACCCCCTGAGCCCACCCTGGGAGACAGCTTGGTGGAGGTGCCTCCTGGCGGGCACTGGTGCCAGGGCAATGCCCAGGGGTAGGTCAAGAGGGCAGCCCACCTTCCAGGGCTCCCTCCCCAGGGTCCAGCCCTCTCCCACCCTTCCCCTAAGAACCAGCTCTGCGCTCCGCACCCCATCTCCGTTCCTGGAGGGACGGAGGACAAACAAAAGGGAGCTGTGTTTTCTGTTATCGAGACACAAAATCCTTACACTTAATTAAAACGTACCATGGCAACCGGCCCGGTGCGTGTAGCTGGGCTGAGAGGCCGACACCACTGAGGGCGATGCCCACGTGCTGTCCCTTTGTTCCTGGCTCCAGGAGAGGCTACCGCACTGTGCCTTTTGTGTGTGGCCTTTGTCTGCAGCTCCAGGGGTGGAGACTTGGGGACTCAGTAGGGCTGATGTCTTTGGCCTTTTTTGGGCCATTGCCCTCTCCAGACTGGGAAGCGAGGCAATCTCAGAGCAGGTTTGGCTCAGCTGACATCAACTGAGAGCCACTCTGGGGACCCAGGTCTGCTCAGACTCAGTCCCCATACTCAGGATACTGCTGGGTGAGACACAATCAGCCAGAATGCTATTAGACAGGGAATAAGGACTTTGGTGGGTTATGGGAGGCAAGCAGCTGGGAGGTGGAATCAGAGAAGCCTCCCTGGAGGAGGTGTCACCTGAGTACTGGTCAGGAGAAGGGGGAGTAGTGAGAGTCCAGTGGACAGAGAGGCACAAGCCCAGGCATGGAGGTGAAAAAGAGTATGGTGTACAGGGGGCTTAGACTGGTCTGTGGTCCTAGACCATAAAGTGCCAGGAGGAAGTTGGGACTGTGGTGATGTCATGCTGAGGGGCATGGATGTTACATGGTATGGGTAATAGGGAGCCATAGAGGGTGGCTAAGCAGATCAGAGTCAGTGCAGAGGCTGTTCAGCCAGGCTGTGCTGGAGAAACGAGATAGCTCCTCCATCTTCCTAGGAGGCTCAGACTTGTGCTGTAGCCACCTGGAGGGGAGTCCACTGGGGGGCGGGGGTACTGTGAAGGCATGATGAAAGGCACTTCAGCATCAAGGGACAGGAGTGGTCATGGAGTAAGGCATGTGTGACCTTGGGCAAGTCACTTAACCTCTCTGAGCCTTGGGTCTCTCAGTGTTAACATGAAGAGGTGATAAAAATTACTTGGATGAAGCACATAACAAGTGCTTGTTGCATAGTAGGTTTTCAAAATGTGACACCTGCTGTTTCTAGTTCAAAGTGACACAGGCGAACCAAACCTGATGCCGTTCACTTAACTCAGAGTTTGTCAGGTTCAGATTTCTCCTGTGTTCAGGGACCGACTTAGAGATGCACCTCCCTTCTTCAGCGTGGGTCGGGAGCCCTCAGGAACGCAAGGACATTGTAACTCTCCTCTGGGCTAAAGCCAGCCTGTCCCCGAGTGTGTCAGCAGCTGTACACGTGAGCACCCAGGGCATCTGTCTCAGCCGCTGCCTGTATGGAGTGGGCATCCGATATTGATGGAATGAGCAAAGAGTGACGTTGACCCAGCAACACCAGGCCCTCGCCAGGCGTCGCAGCCTGAGCCCTTGTCAGGAGCTGCCAGGCCAGTGGTGACAGTGTCAGCTGCAGCCGAGAGAGTCATTAGCCTTGGATTTAAGAGCCAGGAGTGTGAGGTCACATACAGCTGCCTTAATACCCTAAATTAAAGTCCTATTAAGGCTTCTGATGGGTTCCAGATACTGCTTGGTGGCCTTTGAGCTTCTGCATAGAGAACAGAGGGTACTGGGTCATGGGTCTCATGGCTTTAGTCTGGGCAGGGAAAGGACCAGCTGTGTGTGATACACACGGGCCAGAAACCTCCCTTGGGAGACTTCTTAGCCCACAGTCAGTCTGCTTCTCAGCATAGGGGCTGTGGCTTGAGTGGGTAAATTCCCGGGTCTCCTAAGAGCCACAGATACAGAGGCTACGGTTTAAGGGCCCAGCAGATGGTGATTTTTTGGGTCATTTAAACAGCCTGAGCTCCTCCCCTCCCCCTAGTTTCACCTTCTCTCTTCTCCAGGCTGTCCTGGAGAGGAGGAGCTATTATTATGATTATTTTTAGTAAATATGGGCTGCTGTATTGGATTCAAGTGGGGGTGGTCTAAGGACCCCCAGACCTGCTCAGCTCCCTCATAAGGCTGAGGACTCGGGGATGAATTAAAGCATCCCAGGCAAGGAGGCTGGAAGGGGGAAATGGTGATTCCTGCAGGTTCCTATGTGCACGTGGCAATCTGCCCCACAGGGAGCCCTGGGCACTGGGAGGGAAATGGTCCAGTTCAGGACCTGTTAGAAATTGGGCTTATATTCTAGCCATTAGTGAACTTGACTCGAGGAGAAAATCAGAACTTTTTGTAGTTGCTAAAGAGAGCACCATTCTTGATTTGACCTCTTCTGGGCCATGGGAGAGGCAAGCTTTATCTGAAATTCAAATGCCCGGAGTAGGAAGGGAAAGAAAGCCACTGGTGTGAGGCGGGGAGGCTAGCTGTGTTCTGTTTCCTTGTGGCCACAGTCTACCGTGGTCACCGGAGCTAGGGTCGTCAGACTGGGTGGGGGCTCTGCTGGGATATGCGCTTTAAGATGCTGTGTACATTGGCCCAAACCGCAAAGTGGTTTAGACTTGCGGTCAGTGACCTTTATGAGCAAGGTTTGAAAGATGCGGTTTTGCGGTAGCCTGAACCAAGCTCAAGACTTGGAGGGGAAGGAGAGGTTTGAAGGGGCCAGAGGGATGGGGTAGGATTGCTTCAGAGAAGTACTGGGGACAGCCCTGGCCGGATAGCTTGGTTGGTTCGAGCGTGTTCCTGTCTCTCTCTCTTCCCCTTCCTCTCTCACTAAAATCATTCAATAAAAAAAATAATAATAAAACAAAAGTATTGGGGACATAAAGGGACTTTTATGCATGGTATTTCCAATCCTAAGACTTTGTGACATAGAGTAGGGATCAGCTTTAATTGAATGTCAACCAGGAAATGACTTGGAGGACTATTCATAATAAGAATGAATTTCTTTTCTCTACAATGATGCTCTTCTAAGTCATGCAGAGACAGTGACTCTGTCAGAACTGACAGTGGGGGTTGAGGGTGGCCCCATGTTTGAAACTGAAGACCCATCCCTTGCAATAAAACAAAAGGAAACTTTTAGGAGCCTCGGCTTATGTAGCTTGTGTGTAGGGATAGCTTACTGTGGCTTTAATTTGAATTTCTTAATGACGAAAAAGGTGGATTACCTTTTTAGATATTTATTGGCGTTTGGATGTCTGCTTTGTAAAATGGCTATTCAAGTCCTTTGCCCTTTAAAAGAATATTGGATTGTTTGGTTTATCAACATGATTTCTGAGACTTCTTTATATATTCTGGTGTCAGCCCTGTTGGTTTTGTGTGTTGCACAGTTTCCCCTGCTCTCTGGCTTCCCTTTTCTTTCTCTTAAGGGCATGTTTTGTTAAACAGAAAATTTTTATTTTAATGTAGTCACTTTTATCAGTATTTTCCTTTATGGTTACTATTTTCTGTTTTGTTTTAAGTTTCCCACAAAGACAGTCTTCAATATTGTTTTGTCTTTTACATTTAAGTCTATAATGGGCCTAGGGTTGATTTTTTGATTATGGTGTAAGATAAAATTTCAACCAGTTTTTCTCATAAGGACACCAAAGTAGCCTAGCTCTGTTTATCACCCTTCCCCATTGCTTTGCAGTGCTACCTTCAGGACAGACCAAGGGCTCACGTGTCCATGTACGCACGGCTTTGTGTCTTGGTTTTATATTCCGCTCCACTGGTCCACTTGAGTCTCCGTCAGCCAGTATTGCACTATGTCACACTATGTCAATAATTTCATGAAATGTTTTATTTTCTGCTCTTAATCTTGGCAGGACAAGCCCTTCTCTTGTTCTCAAGAGCTTCTTGCCTAATCTTGGCCCTTTGTGTTACTATGTAAATTTTGAATTGTTTCTCAATTTTACACAAAATATGTTCTTATATTTTGCTTTGGGATTGCCTTGAATCTACAGATGATTTTAGGGGAGTATTGATACTTTTGCAATATTGAGTCTTCCAATCTATGAGCATGATCTATCTCTCCATTTACTTGGGTCTTCTTTCAACTTTTTCCTAGTTGTGTGGTTTTCTCCATCTTTTGTTAGATCTGTTTCTATGTACTTGCTGTTTTTAATGCTGTTGAAATTGTGTCATTAAAATTTTTATTGTTTGTGTTATACATAGAAATACAATTAATTTGCATGTATTGATTTTTTTTAAACCAAGAAACCCTGCCAAATTCTTTTATTAATAATTTAAGGATTTAAGAATTTTTTTCATGTAAACAATACTATTATCCACAAATAATGACAGTTTTATGTCTTCCTTTTGATCCTTACATTATTTATTTGCCTAATTTTACTGAGTAGGGCCTCTGTTAAAATGTTGGATAGAAGTGGTTATAGTAGATGTATTATTCTTATTTATAATCTTAAAAGAAAAACCTTGGCATTTCACTATTGGTGAGAGTGTATAGTCTCAATCAGTTTAAGGAAATTTCTGGTTTATTGCAACTTTTTTATTTTCTGTTATCATGAAGGGACAGTGCTTTTATCAAATGCATTTTCTGTATCTATGAAAAAAATCATATAATTTTTCTGTTTTAATTGGTGAGTGTGGTATAAAGTACATTGACTGATTTTCTCATGTTAAACCAACCTTGAATTCCTGGTATAAATCCAACTTGGTTATAATATTGTATTGTTTTCATATATTGCTGGGTTTAGTATATTAATTTTTTTTTTTCCAAAGCTGGAAACGGGGAGGCAGTCAGACAGACTCCTGCATGCACCTGACGGGGATCCACCCGGCATGCAGGAAGGTGATGCTCTGCCCATCTTGGGGCGTCGCTCTGCCGCAATCAGAGCCATTCTAGTGCCTGAGGCAGAGGCCACAGAGTCATCCTCAGCGCCCGGGCAAACTGCTCCAGTGGAGCCTTGGCTGCGGGAGGGGAAGAGAGAGACAGAGAGGAAGGAGAGGGGAAGGGGTGGAGAAGCAGATGGGCACTTCTCCTGTGTGCCCTGGCCGGGAATCGAACCCGGGACTCCTGCACACCAGGCCGACGCTCTACCACTGAGCCAACTGGCCAGGGCCAGTATATTAATATTTTGTTTAGGCTTTTACATCTATGCGACTGAGAGAGATTGAGATGTATTTTTCCCACATTGTACTGTGTGTATCAGGCTTTGTTTTTTTTTTTTTTGTATTTTTCTGAAGTTGGAAATGGGGAGGCAGAGAGACAGACTCCTGCATGCGCCCGAATGGGATCCACCCGGCATGCCCACCAGGAGGCAATGCTCTGCCCATCGGGGCGTTGCTCCATTGCAACCAGAGCCATTCTAGCACCTGAGACAGAGGCCATAGAGCCATCCTCAGCGCCTGAGCCAACTTTGCTCCAATGGAGCCTTGGCTGTGGGAGGGGAAGAGAGACACAGAGAGAAAGGAGAGGGGGAGGAGTGGAGAAGCAGATGGGCGCTTCTCCTGTGTGTCCTGGCCGGGAATCAAACCTGGGACTCCTGCATGCCAGGCCGATGCTCTACCACTGAGCCAACCGGCCAGGGCCTGTATCAGGCTTTTGTGTTGGAGTTATGCTAACCAATGTGTTGGGGTGTGGAACAACTATGTTTTAGTTGTAATAGTCTAACTAGGACATTGCCATTTTGGCTAGATATCATCATGGCTACCACTGCATTTGGGTTCTAACTTTCTCTTGTATTTCCTCATTTGTCCTAAGTTCAGAATCTTGGGTGGATGTGTCTGATTGGCTGAGCAGACTGCCAGGGGGTGTGGAAAGGGAGACTCAGTTTCCTTGTCTTTTGTGGTGGGAGGGAACTATAGCTTTCTAAGACTGGGAGGCTGTGTGCTGACAGTTCATTTCTCTCATCCCCTCCCCCACAAAAACGACAAATGTCCTTGACAATAACCCTGCACAGTAATTCTTATACTCATTAAAGATTGAGAACACCGAGTGTACTGCAGGAAAAAGTGAAAGAGACATGTATGTACAGGTGTTTGGTATTCTCATCGTTTTGCTTTTGAGATAACCTAAAATCCCTGATGGGTGAATGGAGGTTAGAATGGGTATTCTAAAGGGCTACTGCTTGTCTGCAGGATCTACTTTATTTTAACTCAACACGACCCTCTCAACTTCACTTTTAATACATGTTAAAGCTTTGGCGAGTTTTGAGAACTCAAGGAGGTGACAAATGTGAAAACACCATGCACTGTATCCAGTATGAGCTCAGTAAGTGCTTGTTTTGAATCTGTCACTGGCTTGATTAGCTCCACATATCCTGGCTGGTCGTGTCTGCCTTTGCAAGTTGGCTGTTCACTGAAGTGACAACAGGAAATGCCATCTCTTCTACGTTTTTGTTCACAGGTTGGTCTCAGGTCTCAGGTCTTGTGTCTCGGTAAGCCTCGGAGACTTGAATCTTCCCTGAAGGTCAGTTTATAAATTAGGTTCCTAAGTTAAATTTGCATGTAATGCCACTCATTATTTTATAGACTTCAAACAGGTTTGTCCTTAACTCTCTCGTTTCCAAAAAAGCCAAGAGAGCCTACATTCCACTGCTTTTTTCTGGTGATTGCTTGGTGGTTTCAGGCGTTCTCAGGGAGGTCCTCTGTTGCATCCCGGCTTGCTTCTGGATGTCCAGCCGGGCCCTGTGGATGGTGTTCCAGGGCGCACTCAGGCTTGGGATCAGGCTGTTTGCCTTTCCCCTCCATTCCACACAGTTGCTGTCGATTCCCAGAAATTTGGTGACTTTTATGGTCCCAACAGGCGTGTTTTCAGAGTATAGTGGGTCCTGGATTCCATATCTGCTATGTAGCCGAGAGCTTCAGGTCTTAAGTCCTTTAAGAAAATTGCATTCTTATTATTTTTCTCCAGATTTCTTTTCCATTTGCCTGTTGTTAGGATCCTTTGCCTCTACAAGCCTCTCTTGAAGCCCTGGAGATCTCTTATAGAGTGTCTCCATTGAGGAATTGGAAATAACAGCGCCACCTAGGCACAGGGAGGTGTCACTGTTCCACTGCACACCTGCATTCACACACACACACACACACACACACACACGCACGCACATGCACGCACACACGTACACATACACTGCATATACTGAGACTTTCCCTCTCCTGAAAATGGGATCATTCTATCAGTAAGGTTTCCCAGTTCACTTTTATTCATCCCTCCAATGTATTATGGGCATCATTCCATTTTGGTTAATGTACATTGATCTGGTTCTTTAATGGCTGTGTAATAATCTATTTAGTTCATCTCATTGTTTTGCCATCGCAAACGATGCTGCGGCCAGCTCCTTGGACGGCTGCTCTTGCACAGCGGTGCGAGTATCTCTGCTGCATAGATCCCTAGAATGAGATAGGACCTTTTAATTAAAGCCCCAGCGCAGACCCCCAATCCTTGGAGGGCTGCTCCATAAATATTGCTTGATGACAATACTATGTTGTCATATTAATTAGAACAGGAAGGGACCCATTAGGGCAACAAATGCACATTCATAGGACAGACCAGTTCTATGGAAGGAAGACACAACACTTAATATTCTCATCTTTGAAAAGACAAACCACATTAAATGTAATAAGTGACAGGTTGCCTGCCTATCTGTGTGTAAAATATTCCCCAGACAATGATAGCTTGACAGAATGCATAAAGATAGCGCACTAAAGATAAAACAGAGGGAATATTTACCCAGCATATTTACCTGGAAAATATACAATCTGATAGAGGCTTTTACTGTATAAATTATTGTGGCCTCTGCTTCAGTCCTAAGCAGGCTTCAAGTTGGGCAATTGCCTTATAAAAAGAGGAGAAGAGAACAGTTTCCAATTGTCTGGAATGAGCTTCAAAAACAGGCAAGTCCGTTCTGATAGAACAATTTCAACTGGCCGTCATCTTATCTGATGTGGACATCATTTCTCAGAGAGGGCAACCAGCTCAAATTAAATAGTTTTGCTGCAGACAGTCTGTCTGTCTTTTTCCCTTTCCTTTGCTGGGCAGGGTGCTGCAGGCCTCTGCTAATTTAGGAAGATTGATCTGGGCAATGCTAAAGTGAGATGAATAGAAACAACTTGAACAGAGAAGAAGATGAGGGATATTAAACAAAATAATAATAAAGGACAGTCAGAGGCTGATTTGACATGGGAGACTGCCTTTCTGCCTGGTTGATTGCCCCATAAACCCTCTCGAAACTCTGGGCTCTATTTGCAAATGAACTTCCTTGTGGACCAAAGAGTTCAACAGGAAAAGTAATGAGCAAAATCTGAGTTGGCTTGAACCAAAAAGGGCTATTGTGTGATAGTGAGAAGAGGTGAGAGAGACCATTTTGATCAAATTGCCATGGCGAAGGCAGGGGCTGCTTATCTACTGTCTCAGTTGCTTCACAACCCCCGCCCCAGCCCTTGTCTGGTCCTCCAGCCATTTTAACTCCAGCAACAGCGCCGGGCTGCCCAGAGAGCCATCTCCTCCTCCTGCGACCAAGCAGCTGAGCTGATGGGATGCCAAGGGGTGGGGTGCATGTGCAACCTTGAGCAAATCCATGGAAGCCTCCTTCTTCTCCTGTTTTTTCAACTGGCTGCAGGCTGCTGTAGCTCAAAGCCTGTCCAAATCTTGTCTTTCCTCTCAGCTTGCAAATGTGCAGTGTGGCTTAAAAAACAAACAAAAAGCCTGGCCTGTGGTGGCGTAGTGGATAAACCTTCAGCCTGGAATGCCAAGGTCGCCGGTTCGAAACCCTGGGCTTCCCTGGTCAAGGCACATACAACAAGAAGCAATGAACAACTAACATGAAGCAACTATGAGTTGATACTTCCCATTCCATGCTCCCCTTTCTCTCCTGTCTCTGTAAAACCAATAAATAAAGTATTTAAAAACAAACAAACAAACTTTTTATTTTGAAATAATCACAAATTTATAGAAAAGCACTGCTGTTCACCAGTCACCTCGATGCCCCCGTTGGTACCATTTGGCCACATTTGCTTTATTATCTACCCTCTTTCTCCCACAGACACTTCAGTGTGTGTTCTCTGAGAACAGGGATGTCCTCTTGCACAACCACAGTGAGATTATCCACACCAGGAAATGGAACTCCGATACACGCATGCCCAGTCCAAACTCACGTGGCTACAATTTCCCAGTAATGCCTTTATAGCGAGTGTCTACCCTGCCCTACCTCACCCCTTTGGTTCCAGACCCAATCAAGGATCATACATCACATGTATTGTCCTATCTTTCAAGAATTTCTGCATTGATTTGATAGAGGGACAGAGAGAGAAGAAGAGAGAGAAAGAGAAGCATCAATTTATTGTTCCACTTAGTTGTTGCTTCTAACTGTGCAATCATTGATTGCTTCTTGTATGTGCCCTGACTGGGGGTTGAACCTGCGACCTTGGTGCGCTGGGACAACACTTTATTCATTGAGCCACCTGGCCAGGGCCTGTCCATTTTTAATATCCTTTAATTGGGAATGGTTCTTTAGCCTTTCTTTGCCTTTTATGATCTTGACATTTTTTGAAGACTATAGGCCAGTGTCAGTTTGTAGAATGTCCCTCACTTTGGGTTTGTTCGGTGTCTCCTGGTTATGAGATTCAGGGTTTGTGTTTCTGGCAGGAAACCACAGGTATTTGTCTCCTCAGGACGTTGTGTCTGGAGTCACAGGTTGTTGATTTATCTCGTTCTGGGTGGTCTGCGCTCCGGTTACTCAGTAGGGCGGTCTCTGCCGCTGTTAAGTGACCATGTTCTCCTGTGTAATTAGTAAGTGATCTGAGTGCTGTAGAGATCCTGTTCCCCATCAGACTTTTCTCTAATAGTTTTAGCAGCCATTGGTGATTCTCACACATATGTGCTTTGTAATGAGTGGGAGGCACGAGCCAGACTTTTAGAGATGCAGGTGTCGGGTGGAGTGTATCTCTGAGCCGCTGGAGTGGATCCAGCCGGACCACCAGAGAGAAGCCTGCTAATCCAAGGCACTATGTTGTTATAACACGATCCCATTTTTATTCCCTCTAGTGTGCTTCCAAGTCATCGGCTTTCCCTTGCCTTAGGCTGTGCCATTCTTGTCCCCTTGGGCTCAAGTTGTTCTGGGTGCTCTGGGGTGAGGAGCAAGATGGTGACGTGGCTCTGTCCCCTTGCTCCTTCTTCCTGACCACCAGGCTTCCCCTCCACCTCCTTCTCTTTCTCCTGCCTGTCGCCCAGTGTGGGCCAGCAGTGGAACAATTTCTGCAGGATGAAGCTGCCGAGTTCAGAGAAGTCCCCAGGCTGGTGTCAGAGAGGGCAGGGCCTCCTTGTCATCTTTCAGCTGAAGCTTCCTTCTGGAAACAGAGAAACTCAAGGAGAGGCCTTTAGAATTGGGCAACCTGCAGTCAAATGCCTTGGCTATTTCCTGGCCTAATGGCCTTAAAGGAAAATGACTTCCCTCTGAGCCTCAGTTTCCTCATCTGTGAACTAGGATGGTCACATCCCTACCTCGTAAGCTGCTGTAAGGCTGAAATGACCTAATGGGTATAAAGCCACAAGACAACTTCCTATCCCAGGATGACCAGTGCACAGGGCAGGCAGGGAGAGAGGGATGCTCATCTCATCCCTATGTTACCCACATCCTTGGAGAAGGGTGGACAGAGTGGAGAATAAAGCTCATGAGTAGATAAACATTCAGTCATTTCTTCAGAAGGGAATGCACCCCCGGAGGTGGGAAACATTATTATGCAGATGCCTGAACTTGACTTCTGTCCTGAACAGATATGGGGCCTCATCTCTCCCAGGTCTGTCACTCCTCAGGACATGCTTGGGGCCTCATCTCTCCCAGGTCTGTCACGCCTCAGGACATGCTTGGGGCCTCATCTCTCCCAGGTGTGTCACGCCTCAGGACATGCTTGGGGCCTCATCTCTCCCCAGGTCTGTCACGCCTCAGGACATGCTTGGGGCCTCATCTCTCCCAGGTCTGTCACGCCTCAGGACATGCTTGGGGCCTCATCTCTCCCAGGTCTGTCACGCCTCAGGACATGCTTGGGGCCTCATCTCTCCCAGGTGTGTCACTCCTCAGGACATGCTTGGCCATGTGCTATTGAGACACGGTGCCCATCTAACCCCATTACTCGGACCCCGTGGCCACAGCTCGGCTGCCTGGCCACAAATCAGGCGGTGAAGCCACCCGCTGGGAGGAGGGACTGCTTCTATTAACCCGCCACCAGTTGGACTTGACACGGAGAACAGGTCTCAACCTCCTGCCTCTGTGATGGATCGGCGAAGTTCAATGTGCTTCAAGTTACACTCAGTGGGAACTTTATGACCACATCCGTCAAGACAGTCTTCCGTGCTGTCTGCTCACACGTGCATGGAGAAGCTTTGAACTATGGGGACAAGTCTCTGCTTTCCTTGAGCAGAATTCTCTGATGTGACCAAGAAATGGCTATTTCCAGGATTGGGGTGACCCCATTCCCCATTCTGGGGCTGGTTAGAGAACCTCTCAGGGTGAGCTAGTCTCAGGGCCCGTGGATCTGCTCTTCCTCCGGGCTGCCACTCTGAGCCAAAGCTACTCCTGTAACCCAGCTAAAATATATTCAGCTCGAACAGGGGTTCACTTTGGGAGAATGGCTGGCTTCTTTTGTGGGGAAGGAGTAGATGGAAAACATCTTAGTCTAGAATTTGTTTGTTTGGGGGTTTTTTTGGTTACTAGTAAGAGCAGCTCGGTACACACTAGAGGGAATAAAAATGGGATCGTGTTATAACAACACAGAGGAATTGTAAGTCATTCAAGGTCACGTGAATTACTGTGGGACCCATGAGGGAGGGGGAGCAGGCATTGGAAAGTGTCACATACAGAGGTTGCTATCTTTTCACCTTCTCTTTCATTGTCACCCCACAGGTGACAATGGCTGTCCCATAACTCTGAAGGTAGACATGTCTCCACTCTTGCCAATCTCCGGGGCCAAGGCTAATATGTCCCAGCTTTAATTCTAGGATGCTAAATTCTATTTTTGTATCAGAAAGTGATCTGCCCAAATCACATTGCTCTTATCGAATGTCCTTTCTGAATTATGTTGAAAATCCATTTCTTGTGTTCTTATTGTATGAAAATCAATGTTGTCAACGCTTGTTTGCACTTCCCGTAAAGGCACGGATGCTCCTCTCTTCCCTTCGCCCCTCCAGGTCCGAGCTGCACCCTTCCCTGCCTGGTCTAGTGCCCCAAGAGGCTGCCATGGGCGGCGCTGCTCTGCTTCAAACGGGCTTCTCCTGGCCTCTGGTTGGGCTCAGCAGGGCCTGGGGTTGGCAGGGGATTGGAGAGCCAGAGGAGAGTGAGCTCCATTTCTGCCAGGTTGCTTTGGGCTGGCTGCACCCCCTTCCCTTCCAGCCTGGGGGCGGGAAGGCACCCCTTCTCCCCCACGTCCAGCCCCGAGGGTCTGCACTCTCCTGTGGCTTCCCGCACCCTGTCCAGACCTGGGGAAGTAGCCCTTTACTAAACTCAGCATTTTATCCAACCCAAGTGTCCCACTGTTGCTTGCTTGTGGCCTCACTGAGAACATTGTTGTGATATGCTCTGAGTTCCCCTGTGAGGTCCCAAACGATGGGTCGCTCTCTTAATTCGGTGCCAAGATCAAAGTGGATCGCTTCCCATGGGCAGAAATGAAACCAGTCACCTTCCCCTTTGCCTTGGCTGCTGACAAGCTCAGGGTCCAATTTATCGCTCACTCTCAGGAACTTTTCTGTTAGCATATTCAGTTCTTCTTCCTTTTCATGGTTTTAATTTTCTGATTCTGCTTTTAATAACCTTTTTTTCATACCTTCCAAAGCAAGTTGCCTCAGAGAGATGAGTCGATAGACAGACATGTAAAATTTAAAAAAGATGATGACCTTGTGACAAGGAAGAGCACTAGGACTTGAGCCTTCCCACATTCACCATCAGAGGCTTTCGAGGTTGAGATGGGAGGGACCCGGCTTCCGGCAGACAGGCTTTGGATGTCCGCCTCATACAGGTTCAGCTGTTATCGCTGAGGCCAGTGATATGTCCTTGTTCACACGGCCCCAGGGGAGTCTGTGATAGCACAGCACCTCTTCCATGTTTCTGCCCGTCTAGTTACCCTGAGTAAAACAGTTTGATTGCAGTGAATTCTTGAGGATTTTCAGTTTATTCCTGGTAATGCTTTCTTCCTTTCTTTCTTTTCTTTCTTTCTCTCTTTCTCTCTCTCTCTTTCCCCTTCCCTTCCCTTCCCTTCTCAATTTGGGCAAGCTGTTGGTTTATTAATCCACATGAGAATTTTAAGAAGGTATACATTCAAATTCATTAACCCCGAGTTTCTAGAACACAACTTTATTTGAAGGTGACAGTGGTACTCGTCCCTCTCTAAGGTTCCCGTTTTAACCTGATTTGCCATGAACGCTGCCAGCCACCCTCAGATTCTGCCGCAAGTTCTTTCTCTGTCCTGCTGTGTGTTTATTTGGGCTTAGAGTCAAACCAATTAAAAATAATTATTGAATTTATTGGGGTGGCATTGCTTAATAAAATTATGTAGTTTCCAGGTGTATAATACATGATCTATATTTAACATTGTGTGTTCACCACCCCAAGTGAAGTCTCCTTCCTTCACCGTTAATCCCCCTTCACCCCTCTCCCCCCACTCCCTCTCCCTCTGCTGATCACCGTGCTGTTAGGTTTCTGAGGGTTTTTTGTTTGTTTGTTTGTTTTTTGCTCTGGTAGAAGTCAACAGAAGGTCCATGCTACCGTCCTAGACTTTCATAATCACGACTGCTTCCTATTTCCCGGCCTGTGATTCCTACGAGTTCAGGACATGCTTTCTGAGCATGTTTTCGTCCCCTGTTCCTTGTGGTTTTCTCTGTAAGGTTTAGTTACTCTCAGCGCCTCCTGTGTGGCTGAGTGAGGTTTGGTTTTGTCGTTGTGTTTTGTTGCATTTTCCCCTTCCTCTCTGAGAATAATTTGATGGCGTCATTAGAACTCACTTCTTCAGAGCTTCTCCAGTGTCCTGAATGGAATGTCAAACTCACCTTTCCTGGGAACTTGTTGAATTCTACAGTAACAGGCTTTAGGCCCGAGGTTATCAATTTGGGCTGGAGGGCCGTTGGAATCATCTGGAGGATTTAAAAAAAAAATAATGCTCAGTGCCCGGCTCTAACCCCGGAGGGTTTGAATCAATTGTTCTGGGGGGTGGCTTAGGTACTGGCATTTTTAAAAGTTCCTCAGGTGATTCTAAAAGGGTGACCAGGCCTAAGAACCACTGGTCTAGGGTCGCGGCGTTGCGGTTCTGAGCTGGTGTGGTCACAGTTCTGACAAGAGGTGGTGGGAGGGCAGTCCTTCAGGATTTAGCCACACTCCTGAGTCTGTCTTCTCCCTGCCGCTGTCCACTGCCTGAAACTGGGGGACGCCCACAGAGGTGTCTCCTGTCTGGTGTCCCTTGAGGGGCGGTGAGCATGGCTGTCCTGGGCAAAGGGGGCGGTCTGGACCCACTGATGTGGAGGGGAGCTCAGGGGCTGCTTCCTGAGCCTCCAGACCAAAGCACTGAAGAGAGCACCATCAAGGAGATGGGAACACAGGCCAGTTTCTCCCGGACTCTGTCCAAGACCACGCAGGGCAGAGGGCCTACGCCTGCAGTGGCTGCGCAGTCCAGGCAGCCGTGGGGCTCCCTGACCTGGCAGTGAGGCCACACCTCCAGGAGAGCGGTCAGGGCGGCCCTCCTCTGGCATGGGGGTGGGGACACGCCTCTGTGTGTGTCCCATGACCAAATAAAGCACCTCGTGTGTGTTATTGTCCGACCACTTTACATTTTTTCTAAGCGTAGCTTCAGGCAAAGGGAGAGGAAATGTCTTTACAAATGTGTTGGACATTCGGGGACTTGAACTGTCTTTGGAATTCACAGAGAGTGTTGCGTTCTGTGGAATCCTGTCCCCTCTGGGTCTTCATGTCTAGGCTGGTTCTCCTCTGCTTTCCTCTCTGCAGCCAGTTAAGCAAATCGTGGGTCAACTGCGTCAATACTGATAACAACATAATGACAGATGGGGCCCCAGCTGTAGAACGCCTCGTTCGGCCTACAGCGCTACCCGTGGGCCAGGACGGCCACGTTTCGCAGAGGACACTTGAGAAGGACAGAGTGAAGGATGGGGGTGGGGGAGGACTGCAGGGCGCCCTGAGTGCACAGCTGGCTCCGCAGCTGCAGCGTTTCCAGAGAGGAGTGTGACGTCTCCTGCAAAGGAGGAGATGAGCTGTGGTCCCATGGGAACTGGTAGTGCCTTTACTGAAATAAATGCACACTGACTTCGTAGAGAAGAACTCCACACCAGTTTGAATAGAGAAATAAACTCGGATGCAGTGCAAAGGGAGGCCTTGGTCCGCGCCCCCTGCTCCAGGCGGCTCCCACCTCCTCCTCGAGCCCCCACCCTGCGCACCCTCCTCCTCCGGAACCCATTTGTAACTATTACTCGGTGTCAGGCTTGGTGATGGAGTGTGCGCTCGCCCTTTGCCGTGGTGGCTGTGCCGGAGCAGGCCCGGTGCCTAGGTGGGGGGGACACCGGCCTCACGTGCCGGCATCCCATGAATCATGTCAGGGGCGGGTCACCTGAGCCCCGCGCCCCCGCACCAGAGGCCTCCCTGACACTCCTTCCAACTTAATTTCAGCCTAAGGGATGCTTTTAAGATTTCAGAGCACGGGAACATCTCCTCAAAAGAATTGTAGTTACATTAAAAACTAATTATCAGGGCTTAGGGGTATAGATCTGCTGCCATATTTTACGCAGAGAGCAGTTCATCTCCCAGGCTCTGAAATACCATTACATCACAGGTTAAGAACACCAACCCAGGGGAGACTGAGAAAGAAGGCAGTAAAATCACCTAACGCGGGAGACGATGAGTAATGTGATTATGACAAGATGGTGCTGCCCTCCCGCTGCCGCGCCTCCTGACCTAACGCAGTTTCAACCGCGCGTCCTGCATGCACCCCGGCAGAGCAGCATGCGTGGCCTTGCTGCGTCTGTGGCCCCTGGGTCACGTGTGTGTGTTTATTTTGAAAAGACTGAGCTTTTTTTTTTTTTTTTTTTTTTTTTAAATGCACGAAGAAGCAGGCGATACAGTGACAAAAAGTTAACAAGATGTTTTCAGTTGTCCAAAGGTGGAGTAGGGAGCTTGCCGCAAACAGGAACATGCCAAGTATTATTACGTGTTACCTTAATTGAACCTCATACCAAATGAGCGAGGGTCAGTGTTATTATTTATTGCTCTTTTACAGGTGAGATGGCAAATTCTTTGGGATGTTTTTGGTCAAACGAAATCCAATTCAAACTTACATAATAATTTATTTTTTCAAGTAACTGATAGATCTGGAATCAATGGCAGGTTTGAGTCATGGAGTCAGTAGTGTTGTCGGGGACCCGTTTTTTTCTTTTCCTATGCATCTGCCCTGCCTTCTAGCCTGTCTGCTTCTTCCTAAATCTGTTTCTCTGTAGGGACCCAAGATGGCTGCCTGAGCTCCCCAAACTCCATGCTTTCTTGTTTCCATCCAATGGGAAGTCTTTGTCCCAGCATTACCTTCAAGAGTCCTGAGGCTCCCTCTGATTGGACAAACTTGGGTCACATGTCTATGGCTGAATCAATGACACCGCCCGGGAATGGGCTGAATTGATTGGCTTAGTTTAGCTCACTTGGCCTCTCTGAAAGCTGGCATTAGAGGCAGTGTTCTTTGGATCCATGAGAACCCCAGAACAGAAGCCGGAGGAATGTAGACAATGGCAGATGTCGACCAGGGACAGGGGATATCAAGTAACTGGTCCTGGTAATTAGTGACAGAGGCTGAATTTGAACCCAGGCAGACTCACTCAAGTGCCCTTTATCTGAGTCATGGTCCTCCCAGCATTCCCTAACTCTCAAAGTCCTGTAATGATCTGACACACGGCTGTCATGTTTCTTTTTCCCCCAAGAACACCACTCTGTACTTCAGTGACGATAGCTTTGGGCAGACAATTCCAGAAAACCGTAGGATATATCCCTTATAATGTAAAATGGTAGAAAGGGCCCTGGACTAAGCACTGGCACTTGCTCCACTTGTTAACCCAGGACAGTCACCGCACCTTGCAGCACCCATTTTCCTCACTGATAACGGGGTGATGCCTCTCCTTACGTACCTGAGTGAGGGGGTCCGGGGGTCAAACAGGAGAGTGCTATTTGAAAGAGCCTGCAAAAGTACTCAGCCTTTGGGTGTCCATAAATGAGTATTACACATAGGGTCACGATCTATTTTGTTACAAATATGAGACACTGACACTATAAAAGGGCCTCTTTTAAGTCTCGGACACGTACTCTAATTTCCTCAAGTTTGTCACGGATATAGCCAATCAGTGTCACCCAAACAAAGAGCCCATGGGCGGGAGGTTTCCTGAAACCAGCCCCAAGGCGGCAGCATGTGCATTCATCAGAAGCTCTTAGGGGTCTCCTGTTGAGGTGTGATGATTATATATGTAAATGTTATTCTACTTTTAATTAAACTACAGCCTCATTGAAATGGAAGGTGGAAAGATCCTGACTAGCTCCATTTCAAAATATATCACACCTATTAAGTAGAAAAAAGCACGTGGAAATGGTGAGCATCAGATGGAACTTAGAGGTGAGATCTTTGTCCTCTGCCAGCCCTGTCACCTGTCTTCTCCGAGGCTTCATCACCAATGGGGACAGGTAAATGGAGCCCACACTTACAACAAAATGAAGGCGTCACCCCAAGATTTGACGTTTATTCTCAAACAGATTATTTTAAGGATGCCTTGCAATCTTTTAGGAACAATGTGATCATCATGTGTGTTCACTAACCTGGATATTTATTGTTGTTTTGATAGGGTGAGCATGAAGGTGACTCAGCAGGCAGGGACGTCCGTGGTGTCCTTCCTTCCTTGCTTGCTGCTTTTATTCATTCCACGGTTATTTATTGTTAGCCTACTATGTCTCAGGCACTATAGTGGGTGCCAGGGATGTGGCAGTGAACAATACAGGTAACGACCCTTGTCCTTCGGCACTGCACACTCTTACTTCCCTTGGGGTCCCTGCGACAAGATGGAGCATCATGGGTTGATTTCTAACCCTACACGAAGGTGATTCATGGCCCGGTGGGGGCCTCTGGACATATGCCAATGGCTCTGACCTGTTTTGTGCAGGGCCCGGGCTGAGGGCACCAGCTGTGCGTGACTACCTGTCTGTCCTCTGCCGACGCAGCTCCTGCTTATCCTTCAAACAAGATCCGTGTTATTTTCTCTGGTGAGCTTCTTCCACATCCTCAAGTGTGTGCTAGGTGTCCTTGTTAAATGTTCCCAGGTCCCCTCTGTTATTGTTCTTATGGAGTGCCGATAGCGGTCTCCTGCTGCCCCACTAGACTCTAACCTCAAGCTCAACTCAGTTTCAACTCTGTCCCAGGCTCTGGCGCGTGGCCGGGCCTGGGCTGGGGTCTTGACAAGTATTGGCTGATTGACAAGCAAGTTCTTGCCTTCCTCGTCATCACACTCAGGGTGCTGTCTAATCCTCATTTCTTTCTTTTTTTTTTTTTTTAAAGATTTCTTTTTTAAATTTTTTAAAAATTTTATTTATTCATTTTAGAGAGGAGAGAGAAAGGGAGAGAGAGAGACAGAGAGGGAGAGAGAGAGGAGAGAGAGACAGAGAGAGAAGGTGGGGAGGAGCTGGAAGCATCAACTCCCATATGTGCCTTGACCAGACAAGCCCAGGGTATTGAACCGGCGACTTCAGCATTTCCAGGTCGACACTTTATCTACTGCGCCACCACAGGTCAGGCTAATCCTCATTTCTTTTTTCTTTTTTTTTTTTTTTTGAGAAGCATCAACTCATAGTTGCACTTTATTTATTTATTTATTTATTTATTTATTTGTATTTTTCTGAAGCTGGAAACGGGGAGAGACAGACAGACTCCCGCATGCGCCCGACCGGGATCCACCCGGCACGCCCACCAGGGGGCAACGCTCTGCCCACCAGGGGGCGATGCTCTGCCCCTCTGGGGCATCGCTCTGTTGTGACCAGAGCTACTCTAGCACCTGGGGCAGAGGCCAAAGAGCCATCCCCAGCGCCTGGGCCATCTTTGCTCCAATGGAGCCTTGCTGCGGGAGGGGAAGGGAGAGACAGAGAGGAAGGAGAGGGGGAGGGGTGGAGAAGCAGATGGGTGCTTCTCCTGTGTGCCCTGGCCAGGAATTGAACCCTGGACCCCTGCACGCCAGGCCGACGCTCTACCACTGAGCCAACCGGCCAGGGCCATAATCCTCATTTCTTATTTGACCTCTCAGTGGAACTTAACACTTATAACAACTTCTGTCCTGGAGCTCTTTCCTCCAGGTTTCTGAACCATTGTTCTTCACTGGTTTTCTTCCTAGACCTTGAGTTGTCCCTCCCAGCCTCCTTTCCATCCCATTGGCCATGAACAAGGGACATTTGTCGGTGGCCCCCTGAGCATTGATTTCCCTTTCTCCCTCTCCCAGCTCTGATTTCCATGGATTCTAGTGGTTCAGGAAAGCGGACACCACCTCAGGTTCCAAGGGGGGAGCCCGTGCCCTAGGCTAAGCCAGTGGGCACATTCCCTGCCCCTGGCCGGTGACTGGCTCATGAGTGAGCGTCCATCTGAGCCAGTCCAAAGGGAAGGAGGCTCAGGTCTTATGCTGGGGCACAGATGCTCCCTGTTTTGAAGGAAGGTGGAGTGTTGGAAGCCAGTCTTGGGGTGAAGATAACACTGAGCAGAGAGAAGAAAAGAAAGTGGGTCCCTGTGGACCCCCAGATCAGGGCTTGGCCCAGGCCAGAGGGTCTCTGGACTTTCCAAGTTTATTAATTTCTTCTATCGTTTGCATTGACTATTCTGTTACTTGCAACCGAAAGCATCCTTAGCCCGTGCACTCCTCCTCCATACCTCGGAGGCTGGCGCTCTGCAGGGAGTGACCCTTGGCTCTTTTTTTCTACATTCCACACTTTGGATGGCCACTTAGGATTCGTCTGGCTGTGGGACCGACTGTGAGTTTAAATCAGAGACTCCCATACAAAGCTGAAAACCATGTGCGTTAGGTGGATTTGTGACACTTCCCAGAGAACACTGGGCACTTAAACAAATGAATGGATTTTGCCAAGACATAAATAAAGCCTTCTCATGGGTGACAGGTATGGCTTATTGTGCAGAGTTGTTTTCTGAGAATCTCTCTGCGTTATCAGAAGGAAGGGGGTCGGTACTGGAGCCTGGGAGGCTGGCTTGCTCATATGAAACCAGGGCGCCTGTTTCTGGGCAGCAGTATCAATCCTGACAATTCCAGTGGTAACAACTAACGTTTATTCACTGCTTACTGTGTGCCAGGCTCTGCTCTGGGGGTTTCCTGGGCAAGACTTCATTTCCTCCTCAAGGCACCTGAGCAGTGCATACCGTGATTCTCCCTATTTTACAAGCAGGCAGCCAGAGACGCAGAGGAGGGACTTTCCTAAAGACACAGAACTGCCACCTGCTCTTTGTAGCCGTCTACAGTGATGCTCAGGAGTCCCCGTCCTCAGTGTGGGAATGCTGTCCTTCTCAACAAGTCATCTGATTGCCCCCAGAAGGCCCAAAGTGAACAAACTTCGAGTTCTCATTATAAATCTCCACATGGACCAGATTCCGCCTCTGACTGTGCAGATATCTGGGCTCAGCATTAGTCAGCTATTTAGAAAATCCAAAGGATTTTGATGTGATCAATATCTTACCCATATATTTGTTACTTGAATTCAGTCAAATCATAGTTCTTTCAATATCTTTTGTGATCCAAGTTTTAGGAAGAAAGATGGCGTTTGTCTTCAACAAGTGGGGTTTTGCACAGACAATAACTGGTATTTCTTTTTTTTTTTAATATTTATTTATTTATTTATTTTTAAGACTTTATTTATTCATTTTAGAGAAGAGAGAGAGAGAGAGAAGGGGGGAGGAGCAGGAAGCATCAACTCCCGTATGTGCCTTGACCAGGCAAGCCCAGGGTTTCGAACTGACAACCTCAGTGTTCTAGGTCAATGCTTTATCCACTGCACCACCACAGGTCAGGCATAACTGGTATTTCTAAAGTAATACTTGCCTGGCTTGTGACAAGATCCTGGAAACTCCGAGAGCAGCCAGATCTTGGGGTAGGACTGGCTTTAGGATGGAAAGCGCTGTCTCAGGACAGACACAAAAACAAACAAAGTGCAGGTGATCCCTGGGGTAGGCAGGCAGGGACTGAGGGGAGGAGCACAGTGTTTACCGAGTACAACAGTGTACACAATCCTTGACACATATTATCTATTAGAGTAATTTCTGACAATTCAAATTCTATAACAAAAAATTAACTCTGTCCATTCAGAATCATTTCTGGCCAAAGAAAGGAAAGAGCTGCTGAAATCCCGAGCAATGCTACAGAGCTGTCGCTGGCCCTCGTGGCTGGGTACAAGTTTGGTTTTGGTGCTATCTCCGGAAGCAGGCTGCCAACCCTTTCCGTAAAGGACAGTTCGTGTGTCTTCTAGTTTTCGCAAGCTACAGTCTCTGTCTCAACTGTTTGGTTCTGCCGCGGGTGTGAAGGCAGCCACAGATGGCATGTAAATGAGTGGGCGTGGCACTGTGGTTCAAAACCGTTATTCAGAGACACTGAAATTTGAATTCCATGTCCTTTTCTCACCTCATGAAAAAATTTTCCTTTGATTCATTTAAAAAACTATAAAAGAAACATAAGAACTAAAAACCATTCTGAGTTTGTAGGGCACATAAAAGTTGGTGACCGGCCAGCTTTAGCCTCTGAAGCGTCAGTTTGCTGACCCTGGCTGAGAAGAAGAATCCTTTATGCTACATTGTAGCTGGATAGAAATCAGCCAGAAGTAATAACAAAACTAGAGGGGGGGAAATGTGAGCTTAGAGTAGGTGGCTAACTGTGGTCATCCTTATGACTTGAGAAATGAATCATCTTTAATATAAATATTTTTAAAATTAATTTATTTTAGTGAGGAGAGGGGGGAGGAGCAGGAAGCATCAACTCCCATCTGTGCCTTGACCAGGCAAGCCCAGGGTTTCAAACTGCACCTCAGTGTTCCAGGTCGATACTTTATGCACTGCGCCACCACAGGTCAGGCCTAATCTAAATACTTATGTACAATTTCCAGACTGGCTAATCTGTTTCTAGATTACCGAATAGATCAGACAGCAGGATAGATAGCTTGTTTTCCAAATCCTTCTTCAGGTGGGTGTGCAAAGGGGAATTCGACCGTACAGTGGTACCTTGAGATACGAATTTAATTCGTTCTGTAACCGAGCTCATAAGTCAATCAACTTGTATATCAAATTGCTGATACTGGACCAACTAGCAGCAGCTTCCCGAATCATGACTGTATCTCGGAATTTCACTCGAATTTCGAACAGAAATACGGACCAAGTCACAGCTCATATCTTAAAAAATATGTTGGTCTGTTCGTATCTCAAGGTACCACTGTATTTAGGATTTTTTTTTTTTTGTATTTTTCCGAAGCTAAAAATGGGGAGAGACAGTCAGACAGACTCCCGCATGCGCCCGACTGGGATCCACCCGGCACGCCCACCAGGGCAGATGCTCTGCCCACCAGGGGGCGATACTCTGCCCCTCCGGGGCATCGCTCTGCTGCAACCAGAGCCACTCTAGCGCCTGGGGCAGAGGCCAAGGAGCCATCCCCAGCGCCTGGGCCATCTTTTGCTCCAATGGAGCCTCGCTGCGGGAAGGGAAGAGAGAGACACAGAGGAAGGAGAGGGGGAGGGGTGGAGAAGCAGATGGGCGCTTCTCCTGTGTGCCCTGGCCGGGAATCGAACCCGGGACCTCTGCATGCCAGGCCGACGCTCTACCACTGAGCCAACCGGCCAGGGCTGTATTTAGGATTTTGATGGGAAAGTGGCCCTGGGACTGGGGACACAGCTGCTGACAGGATGTTTCAGCGCCTGCCATCGCTCTCAGCTCCACCTGCTTCAGGGGGCAGAGTGGTGAATGGTGGGAGCAGAGAACTTCAGTAGTGAAAGGGGGGACTGGTGATACATGTTTTATTTATTTATTTATTTATTTATTTGTATTTTTCTGAAGCTGGAAACAGGGAGAGACAGTCAGACAGACTCCCGCATGCGCCCGACCGGGATCCACCCAGCACGCCCACCAGGGGCGATGCTCTGCCCACCAGGGGGCGATGCTCTGCCCCTCCGGGGCGTTGCTCTGCTGCGACCAGAGCCACTCTAGCGCCTGGGGCAGAGGCCAAGGAGCCATCCCCAGCGCCTGGGCCATCTTTTGCTCCAATGGAGCCTCGCTGCGGGAGGGGAAGAGAGAGACACAGAGGAAGGAGAGGGGGAGGGGTGGAGAAGCAGATGGGCGCTTCTCCTGTGTGCCCTGGCCGGGAATCGAACCCGGGTCCCCCACACGCCAGGCCGACGCTCTACCACTGAGCCAACCGGCCATGGCTGGTGATACATGTTTAGTCCGTTGTGTGCACTTCATGGGCTGTTGGTGTTCAAGTTCACTATTCTGTGCAGGCACCAGGATATCCCGCCTGCCCTGGTCCATGGGGAGAACCCCTCTGAGTGGGTTCCTTTTCCACTTAGGGAGCATCTGTCATCTCAATGTCTTGAAAGTCAGGAGACTTGAAGAGGCTGCCGACCGGGCGGCACAGGAAGCCATTATTAAAGGAAGCCAAAACTGACCGAAGAGAGGCACAGAGTAGGTCAGGGTGAAGGCTGGCGGTAGCAGGGGAAACTCCAAGTCAGCAGTTGGAGTTTCTGCTTCTTTGAAAGAAAAAAAAAAAATTAAAAGATTTAAAGCATTTTTATTTTCCTGGGAAATGTAATTGGCCCACCCGACATGGGGAGAGCGAGCTTGCCACCCCGTATTTTGACGAGCAGAGCTTTCTCTTAAGTAAACATTTAAGGCCTAATTGGCTCATTGGGGTTGTGTCACAGTAATTAATGCACAGCATAGAGAAGTTACATAAATGTCTGTCTGAGTAGCACCAAGTACTGCTGGGAGGTCAGAGGGGCCTGTGGGACCCGGCCAAGGAGAGCCACGGACAATTGTTCTTGGTGACAAGGAAGAAATAGCAGCGATGTCTCCAGGATACATGGTGTATTATTCTGAGATTAAAAAAGAAAAATCTCAACAATGGCTGACTGGTGATTAGGGCTTTATTATTATGCTTAGCTAAGAATAGATTAAAATGACCCCAGAAGAGAGAGTGCAGGGTTCTCATTGATTTTATGTCTTGTTCATTGGTTAGGACTGGGATGTGGAAACCAACCTGAGCTAGTTTCTGCCTAACAAAGGAATTCACTGGAAGGATGTGGGGGTGCTTTGCTGGGACCCAAGAGCAGTCCAGCGAGCCCTCAGAAGAGACCTGTCCCGGGGACAGGAGAGCCTGCTGTACTCGCTGCACCTCCGCCTCTGTTCCCTGTGGAGCCTCTGCCTCCCTTTTCTCTCCCTACCTGAAGTTTTCTTCATGGGTATTTCAATCAATGTCTAACAGCCAGCTCTCTGGGGGGGGGGGGGGGGGAGGCGAAGGGGGAGCCTTGATTTGGAGTGTTTGCCCATTTCCATGGTGTAAATACTCTCACTGTGGCTGATTCAATGCTACTAATGGGAAGGTCAAGTTGGTAAGAGGTACCCAGTAGCACGCCATTAAATAGTACTTCTTTTTATTTGTTCATTTACTCTTGTAAATGGGCCAAAACAGCACGGAGCCAAGGCATCCTTCATTCACTCATTCATTCTTCTTGTAAACGAATTTATTAAAGCAGAACAAACACCCATGGTGCCCTGAGCCAGGAGCAGGAAGCAGAGTCAATAGTATTTCTACCATACAGATACGTGGATGTGTAGAATCTCAAGGGCATAGATAATAATAGAATGTAAATAACAAATGCGGTAGCAATAAGGTAAAATAATTAGGAAACAGGAAGTGATGAGTTTTGAGTATTTACTACCTTTGTTTTGAATATAATTTGCTTAACTGTAAATTTATATCATTTAATTTTTAATAACGATTGTGTTAACAATTTGGGCGTGCAAATTTCCTGATGGTTTTTTTTTTTGTGTGTATTTTTCTGAAGCTGGAAACAGGGAGAGACAGTCAGACAGACTCCCGCATGCGCCCAACCGGGATCCACCCGGCCCGCCCACCAGGGGCGAAGCTCTGCCCACCAGGGGGCGACGCTCTGCCCACCAAGGGGCGATGCTCTGCCCCTCCAGGGCTTTGCTCTGTTGCGACCAGAGCCACTCTAGCACCTGGGGCAGAGGCCAAGGAGCCATCCCCAGCGCCCGGGCCATCTTTGTTCCAATCGAGCCTTGGCTGTGGGAGGGGAAGAGAGAGACACAGAGGAAGGAGAGGGGGAGTGGTGGAGAAGCAGATGGGCGCTTCTCCTGTGTGCCCTGGCCGGGAATCGAACCTGGGACTTCTACACGCCAGGCCGATGCTCTACCACTGAGCCAACCGGCCAGGGCCCCGATGATTTCATAATAACCAGTTCTTGTGAGCTGGGACGTATGAGCTGATTCCGGAGCACCATGGTTTTTTACCCCTTCGGTGCCTTACACAGCTCCCCTGCTCAGAAGGACTCCCTGACAGCCTCAGGCCAAGTCCACGGACAGGGAGAGAAGATCCGGCTGGTGGGGCCTGGGTTAGATGTTCCCATTTGCTCAGGAATGGGAGCTCTTTTCTCCTGGGAGGGGCAGGGGCACTGAGGCTGTCGCAGGCATTTCCGGTAGCTCCGGAGTCTGTGGGAAATATTCTGAGGGCGGTGTTTGTTCAAGATTGGTCATATATGGACCAGACAGTTTACAGATATTTTCTCATTTTATCTGCAGAATTCTGTGATCTGAGTGAGCATTCTTGTCCCCGTTTTACAAATGAGGAAACTGAGGCCCAGGGAGGCTGAGCGATTTGCTCGAGGTCACAAGGCTAGTAAATTGCAGAGCTGAAATGCCACACAGACCCTTCCTTAGCACAAAGCCTTCTTTCCCCCACGCGGGTTGTCTGTCCTGAAGAGAGACCCTGCAGAGTGGGGTGCTGAGCCCACAGGAAGGAAGTTCCTGAGCTGGGGAGGGCCCGCAGCAACGGGACGAAGGAAGAGGGCGGGAGAGAAGAGCGTCTGAGTCAGGGAGAGGAGAGTAAAAGCACGCATTATTTTCACCCCCCAAAGCCGAGCTCTCCGTGCCGCCTCTCTTCTTTCTCCTAATCTCTAGGGGTGTGAGGGGACACTGGCTTCGTTGTCATTTTGGGTTTTGTTGCAGAGCACGCTGAGTTGAATAGGGGTGTGGATGCTCATTTTTACCTTATTCATTGTTCGCCTTCCCAGGTCACTTTTGTGTGTCCCTGACCCCAGGTATCGGACACAGTTGATTCTTCCTGCAATTAGTATTCATGGTCAGCTAAGCAGAACTAATGCAACAAACCGATTTTACTTTGAAGGTTATATTACATGTTTCCAAGCTCCTGCGGAAAAGGCTCTTTATGAAAAGATATTCTTGACGATCTCTAGGAATTTAATTTTCCCTTTTCTGAATTTTCAAGCTCGTCTGTTGAATTCTTTAATGTGGTTTCCCAGGAAGCACCCAAGCCAGACAGACAACCGGATATAGCCTAATTGTTAATATTTAAAATATCTTTTCTTCCCTGGGGGTGCAAGACAAGAAACAGTACATGCCTTCTTGTTTTAGAGTGGCTGGTCTCTCCTTTTTACCAGTTCCTTTGACACATTTATATCATTACTATCAATTGCATTGGTTAAAAGCAAAAAAGATGCCCATTTATTTAAAATAGTTACAAGGAGGGGGTTGAGAATTCTGACTTCTGATCATTTCAAAACTATATTCAATTATTGCAGGTAATTTCCCAGATAGAAGAAATAATATTCTTTTTAAAAAAATCTTAAAAAATTTTTTTTTTAGAATAGCAAAGTGACTACTTTATACTTAATACTTTAAAAGACCAATCATGGTCAGAAAGTTCATTTAGCAGGTCTGGAAAAATTCTAATGACTCCGAAATAATAGCATAAATTAGGTAATTTAGTATTATTTAAATGTGGTTTAAGATAGCAAGCACATACTATCCTTTAGCTGTTCAGCTTTTAAGATGTGCTGACAATACTATTTTGCCCTATTTTCCTTCCTTTTATCCTCCTTACAGTTCAAAATAGCATCTGAGTTTCAACTGATGCTCTTTAGAGGTTTATATTACATGGGGAAAAAATTGAGGAAAGAAGAAATATCTGAATTTTTAAAACGATGCCTTTAATTCTTGGTTTCCACATCTTGACATCAGATTTTGTTTACGTTTTCTTTTCAAACTAAAGATTTTTACTTATTTTGAAATATACATTTCTTCTTTTGGAAACAGTCTCATGCCCATATTATTGTGGCCACTAGGAAGCTCTGATCCAAAATTCTGTCTACTCCTAGCAATTTGTACACCCTCTGGTGCTGAGCTGGGTGTATGGACCCCACCTGGATTCCCCTCCATGTCACCATCAGTTACTTTCCCTCTCTTGTCAAAATTTTGTTTATGGACTTCTATAAATCATCTCTCCCCCTGAAGTATATGTAGCGTGCTGCTAAGAAAATGGCTTCCTGAGAAATTTGTGAAGCCTCTGGGAAGGTGTGTTTCATTTTTCTGCGGGAAGGGGGGGTGGTGGTGATGGTGGTGGTGGTGGTGTTGAGGTCACCTATCTGGTGTCCCTGTTTCATTCATATCTCATCCCAGGGCGCCCGGGGGGGGGGGGTGAGGAGGGTGGGAAAGAACAAAGCTGGATGGGAAGGTGAATGAGGAATGGTTAGCCAGGCAGCCTGGGAAGCTCCCTTCCCAAGGGCTCTTAAACTTAACGGGAGGAGCAATTCTGCTATTTGTGAGTGAGGCCTCCCGCACACCCTGGGGGTCCCGGAGCATGGCCTGGCCTTTGGGACTGACAGGTGGGGGTTCTGCCCCCAGCCAGGACCAGAGGCCGCAGACCCTCTTGTGGTGAAATACAGTTTCCATCTTACAGACATATGCACAGGCAAAATTTTAAAAATTGCTCTCTTCTTCCCTCCTTCCCTCTTTCTTCCTCACCAGCTTTCCTGTGGAGGGGTTCCTCGTCAGAACCCCCAGAGATCGGGTCGGGTAGGAGGGAATAGAGCCAGGTAGTCCCCACACGATGCCCTCACCCCAGGGAAGAAAGGGAGGTCACCTTTGAAAAAATACTTATCCGGCTAGACTACAGCCGCTAAAGGATTCATCTCAGTAACTGTAGAAAGCGACAGCGGCCTCTGAAAGAGAAAGGGAAGGGGAGTTTTCCTTCTTAAAATATGTTTAGTTAGTAAGATTTGCTAAACAAACAAACATAACATGCAAGACCTTTTTTTTCCTTCCCTGATTAAAGTACAGTCTCTATTCTCTTGCAAAATGACCAGAGCTCTTTCTGCTCTCCGAAAATACTGCCCACGTGAAATCCCATCCACTGACAGTTCATTTCTTTTTAAAATAAATAAAAGTCTGTTGGTGCATTTCTTCTCCAAATGTGTGCTTAGGACAGCAGAAATTTCTGACGAGTCAAGTACAGGTGATTAAGCTTGCAATGTAAATCGGTTAACATCTGTAATTTTCCTTGGTCTCTAATGCTATTAGTTATTTCAAGGGTAAAAAAAGGATGTTTTACTTAATTTTTTTGAATCTTACTAGGTACCCGTAGCTTAACTTAATGATTTGTATAAGTGATAGTAATTGCTGGGGCTACCGTTGAGTATTATTAGCTATAAAATGAACGTGGTTATATGTCCAACAGAACTAGCAAGGGACAGAAATGCAGTTGTATCCAAGAGAAAATAATTACAGCAATAATCAGTGTAATTCATGATAATGGCCGAATTGAATTTCACACCATAGCTCCAAGCACTTACATTTAATGAATGTAGTTTGTGCTTGTTTACTAAAAAGGTTTTTAGCAGAAAATCGATAATGTAACTTCAGTGTTTCTAATTGCAAATGCAATTATTTTTTTTTTAAAGTAGTGGTTCAATAAGGATTTTGTAGAGAAAATTGAGGTATGTGAGTGCTGCAAACGCTGGCCCTTTAATTAGTCTACCTGTACATTAGTGCCATGGTGCCTTAATATCTATTTATTACAACACATTGATTAAAATGGATTTGTATTCAATTTTAAGGCTAGCTAATGTAATGGACATTGAAACTTTTCTGGAAGCATTGGCTGGGATTACAGCATGTCAGTGGGTAATGAGGCTTTCCTTCAAGACGTGACTTCAGAAATCATCCCACAAACCCGATAGTGGGGCCAAGGATTGAGAGGGCCAGAACACGCGCCATCTTCCATGGAGCGAGTAACAGGGACACGTGTGGCGTTTGGTACAGTGCAGGAGGTAGGCAGATTTATAATGTTGTTACAAATTCTTGCTTACTTGGGTTGATTTCTGTGGGTACCTTTTCCAAGCCCAAGATGTGCCCAAGATGGTTGCTTGGGGGGTTGATGATCTTCTACTGGGTAAAAGCTTTTGACGGACTTCTGGGTTTGGAGGGCCACGTCTAGTCTAGCCTGAACCAGTCATTCAGAAACAGCAGAGGGAGGTCTCAGGTCTCAGGACTGAGTAACCCGACCCGCTCGGTGGAGGTCCAGCTTTCATGACTCATACTAATGTGAATCGTTGGGCCGTGTTCTTTGTCTAACGGGGTCCCTTGCTTAAAATGAACCCTGAGCCTAAGCACTGACCCCTTTGAGTGGTTGTCATGGCCGCCATCACATTCCTCCACCTCCATCATCATCACCATTCTCTTTCTTGATGTCTGATCTCTGCATCGTGTATACTGGATGTGTGATACGGTGTTGCTGAGCAGTATGGGAGCGTTAGTCCACGAGAGAGGGTGTAAATCAGCTCTTAACAAGCTGAAATACCTTCGTAGCCTAAATTCTAAATCTGTTCAGTAGACTGGGATTTCTAACTTTGCTCTGGTGATATCGTGGTATCGCTCTCTCAAAACCAAATTAACTTTAAACTTGCATATTTTGAGTGGTGAGAAGGAGCAGGGTTGGGTCTTATAACTTTATAATCAACACTGATATCCTGTTGACATCCAAAAGGTTTCTAAGTCCTGACTCACACACTACTTACTGCTAGGGGACTATGAGAAGCAATACAGCAACAAGCCCAAGCTCCAGCAGGGTCTTCTGTCATGGTTTTATAAAAAACGAGGCCATGGCAGGTGGCCAGTTGAGTTTCTGGATCACCATGTCAAGGCCTGGGGAGCCGGCTCTTTGGAGAACTGTCACCTACCCTCCAAGGGCCAGCTGGGCTCCCACTACCTCCAGGACACCTTTCTAATAACACAGGACCCATGGGTCACTCCCTCCTCTGGCTTCCTTTTGTGTCTCAAATGAGGGGCCACTTACTGGGTGCTTCCTGTGTGCCACACACTGTGCTGGGTGCTTCACAGGGGTCATCTCCTGCTTTTACAACAGCCTTTGAGGCTGGCAGTAGTACTGTTACTCCCGTGTCTCAGCTGAGGACAGCGAGGTTCAGTGAGGTTAAGTCAGTGGTTTGGAGGGCTGGAAAGCCAATGGGCTCCCGGAGTTACACCTGGCTCCGCCCCCCACGCTGCCCGTCCCAGGTGTTCCGCATTGACTCGACCTTCTACGATTAGGCCAAGTCATCAGAAGTTCGTCCATTTTTCTCATCTGCAGGCTAAAAATTAGGTTTTACTTGGTCTCCCCAGCTCCCTATCCCATTTCCCACCAGCTCCCTCCACTCCCAGTACCCTGCCCCTCAATTGATAAACGTTAGGCAAGTGAATGATGCCAAGACCCAGGTGAAACTGATTTGACCGTGTTTCTTTCCGCAGCCAGCATGGCTGCCTTCCGCCTGCGGCGTGAGCCTCCGCGCTGCCTGCCTGCTGTCCGGGAGCCGGGTGAGGAGACCCACTGGCTTCTGGGCTTCCACCTCCACGGGCACTTCCTGCAGAGGAAGTAAGATGGAGAACCGGGTGCAAAGCAAGCAGTGGGATGGGGAGACCATCAGCTGGGAGCCCCTTCCCTTCCTGAGCCTCCATTTGCCCATCTGCAAAGTGGAGCCCATGACGCTCGCCCTGACTTTCCCCTGGGCTTGTTGACAAGGCTCAGCTGGGGTCTGTGCTTCTCCCTGCCCTTTGGAAACTTTTAAAGTGCTTGGCAAGGGAAGGGAAGCCATCTAACTAAGGAGGGGAGAAACAAAAGCCGCCAGAGGAATGGGGTTCTGGGATGGGCTGCTGTAGAATCCGGAGGGGAAACAGCCCAATCCTTTCATAGCTAGAGTCATTCGTCTTTGGATTGAAAAAATTATTGCATAGCCAGGCTTTCTTTATCCTTTCTGGTACCTGGTGTATATGGACAATATGGCTCCGCGGAGCCAACCAGGAGCCCCTGCTGGACGGAGTCAACGCCTCCGTGAGGCTGGAAGAGACAGACACCCTAACTGTTTGACCAACAAATGTATAGAAAATAGAGCTGGTAAGTAGCAATTACGTAATACTCTTATACAAAGAAAATGTGGGCTCAAATTAAGATGATTTCACCAGGAAAACATTATGGTATACACAGAGTTCTTAATAAATAGAAATAAATAGCTCCGTGGTGATTTTCCATGGTCACCCGCCCTCGCCACTGCTGCCAGGGCTGCATTTTCCGCGGGGCTCAGCGCAGCATTTTGCTCTACAAAAACAACTAGCTCCTTTCCAGCCAATGATTACTTGTAATTATGCTTTCCCCTGCCATTATTCTAATAGACCTGTCATGTTGCTCGGAGGGCTCTGGCGTTTGGAATATACGATGGCTTTTATGGATGGACTGCTGGAACACTTAATATAGCTCTATTTTTGAATTATCAAGTTCTATCTTTTTGAAGTCTGTGTTAGTGGAACTCCTATTTATGAGATGTGCTGTGCTTAAGGGTTTGCTATTGATGAAGAGGTCCAGCAGAGCCTTTATCGTGAGTACGGTAGCATTCTCCCCCAGAAATAAATAGCCGTGCTAAAAGGTATGTTGTGTACCTAGGCTGCAAATTACTAGCCAAGTACCTCATAACAGTACATACTTCAAAAATACCTTTGTCCTTCTTGTTTGTTCTCTTATCCGTAGAGATGAATGACATTTCTTAAAACAGAGGCGGGAAGCACGTTGGTCATCGCTGGGCATCAGCGTTAATTGCGTGTGGGGAGCGTGTTTTGGCACAGCGCGTCTGGTAAATGCATCACCGTGCCTTCCATCCTTTGTGCGTCCTGTTCTCAGAATTTGCTCTTCTTTGAGTTTCTTTAGTTTCGGGTGGACTAGAACACCGTTTGGAGGGAGAAGAGGCTGTGCGAACGTGGGTGCCTGTCCCGTGGAATCTGTCTGGAGCAGAGCAGGGGACTGCCTCTGGGATCCCCCGGCCGTGGTCTGTGCCCAGAGTGGGCAGGCAGCGCGCCCCGAGCTCTCAGACGGACGGGGCCGATGGAGCCATTGTCATCGGAAGTGGTTCCCAAAGGTCTGATTATCTGGGCAATTTGAGGACCACCAGTTGGGGTCAAAGTTTCCATTAGTGGTTCAAGCAGCTTGTGGACCCAAAAGGGTGAGCATCTGAGTAACTGGACAAGGCAGGCCCTTTCTTTGCCGTTGGGTGTGGCTATCATGTGGGAAGATATTGTGTGGAATTTGAGGGGGGGAGTGTGAGGGGGTCTGGCGGCCTCATGGCGTACAGAAATGCACTTCAGATACTCCGAGTTTCTAGCAAGTCTCCCAGATAAAACTCCCTCGGCACCTGACATCAAAAACACGGGAGCAGGCCCACGGAGCAGCCTTGGACCACGTGGCAAGGACTGGCGTTGATCCCCAGAGGAGGCAGGCTGCCGCTCCCGAGTGTCTGCCCGGCGTGTTTCATTCGGAACCTTCCTGCATCAGCACCCTGACGACGCACTCCCTGCCTAATTCATCTCCACCCATACATTGTGCTATTACGGATAGCATTCCCCTTAAGCTTGTCTATTTACCAGCCGGGGTGACAGATGACAGCGACTCTGAGCCATGTTAGATGGCATTTGTGCGGCTCCAACGCCAGGAGCATTCCGCGCGCCGGTGTTGCATATTTATCGATCTCCATATTCCCGATAATCTGATGCCCGTCACATTTGACAACATTATGTGGAGAGGTCAGCTAGATGGGGCTAATGAAACTGTTTCTAAGATGGATGTTGTTTCCCACAACATTACCCTTGCAAATGGCTGTCAGGGGGGCATTTCACTGTTGGGGCCAGACATTTGAGGACCCTTTTTTTTTTTTTTTTAAAGAGTTGACGTTAACATTAAACAAAACCCGGAGCTATTAAATCTTAGTATTTATATACGATAGAAAACATGGGCGCCCTGGCATCTTTCCAAATGAAAATCTTATTAACAGACACGGTGCTTGTGGCAAAGTCCTCAGCAATTGGAGACTGGCTTGGCTGTCTGAGACGCCTGACGGATTAGCCCAAGATGATGTGGAGGACCCAGTGAGAACGGGCGAAGTCCGGAGGATGAAGCCAGCAAATAGAAAGGCCCTCTGGGCTCGGAGGCACGCGGTGCTCTCCTGTTTTCAAGCGAACACGCTGCTGCGAGCAGCCGGCATAAAATGCACTCAGACCTAGGTACGCCTTCCCGGGAAGGAAGAAAGAAAAACATCCAAAACAGCATTTGCAAAGTGGATGCCACTTAATGAGATGCTGCCTGTGAATCAGTGACGCTGGAAGTGCATTGGAAGCAGTCGTGAAGACTTAAAGACAGGTGTCCCTCACCTGAAACCAGCGCCCTGGGAAAGCCCCGCAATGGGGCATTTGGAGACTTTCTCACTGTCAGTCCTGAGGGTTCTCATGATGGCTCGTCTAATAAGTCCATCCCGATTTAAATCCAGCTGGGTATTTGCAGGGTTAAAAACTCCCCGAGTAGTGGTCAGTGCCTACGTGCCGATGCCAAGTTTTGAGAACTTGTTGCATATTCTGGTGGGACCCCTGAGCGAGCCTCTTGGGCTCTTGGGGAAATGCGCCGCAGACCTGTAGATTGAAATGCAGTGTCTTACACAGGCGGGCGTATTTAACGGTTTCTTTGTGTTGACGTTCCTATCCCTGCTCTGTCTCGGAGCAAACACAAACAAGGGTGTATAATGAAATCAGTAATACTTGGCTGCTTCTATCCAGAACTTTCTCAACAATGAATTACTTCACCACTTTGCTTATAGGCACAAAAACAGAAGAACTTCTTGACTTATTTTGTGGGGTTGAAGGAAGGATGCCAGAGAAGAGAGGATTAACTACTGCACCTTTTAAAAAAAATTGTTTTTTTAATTGATTTTTATGAGAGAGAAGAAGGGAGGGAGACAGAGAGGAAGAGAGAGAGAGAGAGAGAGAGAGGAACATTGATCTGCTCCTGCATGTGCCCTGACCAGGGATCGAACCAGCAACCTCTATGCTTTGGGACAATGCTCCAACCAACTGAGCTATCCAGCCAGGGTGCTATTGCATTTTTTTCTTTAGTGGCTGTCAGTAGCTCTTTCTATGACGCCCTTCCCCAGGTTGTGCCTTGTTGAATGAAGAGGTGGAGAAGGATTGAGTTTAAAAGCAATGAAGTTCAGTGCTGGGAAGACACTCTTTTTCTTTTCAGACAGAACACTTGCTTGTTCGTCCTCCCTCCTTCTGCACTCTGGTGGAATACATAAACTCTCAATGTTAGGAGAGCATGCTCTGTCTTTGATGAGTACCTCAACGCAATAAGGGAAACAAAGGCAGGGAATGGCAAAGCATAACCCTGAGTACGGCGGAGTCTGCAGCCTGCTGCCTGCAATTTGGGAGACACAATTCTCATTAAAGAAAAACACCATCAGAAAGTATAATAATATGTGAGAGATGCAAGTTAAAGCTACCCTAGGCAGCTTTAATTTAGGCATGAGCAAATTACACGCATGGCAGTTGCTATAGTAACTAGTAGACAATATGGTGTTTATGTTGCTATTGAGATATCTTTTACTTTACTGAAATAGGAAAAAAAGAAAAAGAAGACGTCCCGGAAGGAGCATGCCAATGCTACGCAAAGGGAACGTCTCTCATAACCCTTTTCCTTCTTCTGTTTCAGTGTTTACTTATAATGAAATGGCTATCTACAACCATACACAGCCAGTGGGTTGATTTGTTGTTATTGGTGTACTGCTCACAAAAATTAGGGGATAGTATATCGCTTCATATTCATTTTGAAATATCCCTTAATTTTTGTGAGCAGTATATTTTCCAACTGAGATGTCCCTCTAAAAGCCTAGTCCCTGTGGCGTCTCTGAAGGTGCCTTGGCTGTCATCTTGGGGGAAGATTCTGAGGGTCAGCCTCCATGCTGTGAGGCGCAGCCCAATGTGGGTCTATTGAATCTAAAGGCCAAGTATGCTTGAGAATTCAGGGTGAGAGGTTGAGCTGTTCTGCATTTATGGGGTGTTTGGTAGTTGGCACAATTTTGAAAAAAAAGCATTTGAGGTCCTTTCTGGAGACAGTTAAGATGTTTCGGAGAGGACTTGTGATGTGGTATGGCTGTCTCACATCTACGACTGCAGCTGATGGAGAGGCAGTGGAGAACCTAGACCGTGGAGAAGAAGACAGTTTCCATTTTGCTGTGGGAGTCTGGTGGACCCCAGGAACTCGGGTCCCATTTGGATTCTGGGGCCTGGCAGCTAATTCCGTAGCAGCTCACGAAATAGCTATCTGCCTTGATCACTATACAGCACCACTTCCAAAGCTGGTTGGGGCAAACTCTGGGTGCTTCTGGTCCTTTTAAATGCTTAAGGCAAAAACTGTTTTATGTTAACTTAATTTGAAAACTTATGTCAATGAGGGCTTTTTTTTTCTTTTGGGATGGAATAGGGGATAGTTAAGAAAGGGGAGATGCAGAGGTAGGGTCCCACCAGCCCCCATGATGGGAGTGATACAAATGGACATAATGTGTTAGGATATCCTCATCTGCATGTGCTCTTGACTATATACTCTTCTTAGCATGAATTCATATGCTATTCTCTCTCCACCAGGCAACTCGAATAGGGGATCCAACATTGTCTTTGGAGCCAGAAAACCTGAGTTCAAGTCTTAGCTCTGGCCTGACCAGGCGGTGGCGCAGTGGATAGAGTGTTGGACTGGGATGTGGAGGACCTAGGTTCGAGACCCCGAGGCCGCCAGCTTGAGCGTGGGCTTATCTGGTTTGAGCAAGGCTCACCAGCTTGAGCCCAAGGTCCATGGCTCGAGCAAGAGGTCACTCAGTCTGCCGTAGTCCCCTGGTCAAGGCACATATGAGAGATCAATCAATGAACAACTAAGGAGCCACAACGAAGAATTGATGCTTCTCATTTCTCTCCCTTCCTGTCTGTCTGTCCCTATCTGTCCCTCTCTCTGACTCTCTCTGTCTCTGCCACAAAAAAAAAAAAAAAAAAAAGTCTTAGCTCTACCATTTCCTAGGATCTGGGTTAAGGGGAGTACTGTACTTCCCCATGTATAAGACGCAACTTAATTTGGGGGCTCGAAATTTGAAAAAAAAGTGTATTACATAAATTTATTGAATTCAAGTTTTATTCATCATAGAATTCATACAACTCCTCATCACTGTGAAAACTCCCATCCATTAGCTTGTCCTCAACTGTGTCTGATGACGAATCACTGTCTTCATAAATTGCCTGGTCCTCAGTTCTGTCTATAGCATTTGAAATGCCAGAACCACTGTATAGGATACACCCAGTTTTTAGACCCCAAATTTCCTCCCCAAAATGTGCGTCTTATACATGGGGAAATGTAGTAATCCATTACTATTTCTCATTTGCAAAATGGTCCTAATAAGACGTGTGTGGTCAGCTGGGACTGGATGAAACAGGCTGCTGGCATGCGCTGGCCAAGTACCTGGTCTGTGAGGGCCACCTCCCAGCAGCTATTCTTTATGCCCCTGTCCTGCTGTGGCCAGTCCTGGGGTGAGTGAGTCATTTGGTTTCTCTGGCCTCAGTTTTCTCATCTGCAGAACAGCCATGCACGTAGTGTGACTGTAACAACAGGGATCCTGTCTGAGAAATGCGTCGTTAGGTGATATGTCTTTGTGTGGACATCCTAGAGTGCACCTGCACACACCTAGGCTAGATGGTCCGCTTTCCTCACACATGCGGCCCGTTGTTGACTGGAAATGTTGTTCTGCAGCACATGACTGTAATGTCATTGGTTCTGTCAGCCTCAGGGCTGCCTCCTGCTCTTCACATTCTGTGATTAAATGGCATATGCTTTTCCAGGTTCCCAAATGTCTTTTCCCTTTGGAACTGTGTGCAAAGACCCCTGGAGTCTTCACAGTCAAATGTGAATTCCTCTCCTTTCCTTGAGTTTAAAGGGCGGCTCAACTGAAAAGTTGGTTTGAAACGAAGGCTGGTCTACATGGTAGGCATAGCTTCTGGAGCAGCCCTTAGGCTGTTGATGTGCTTTAATTCCCAGCTTACAAGTGAAATGATTGAGTTTTCCAGGACTTAAATGGCCAATGCAATGCCTTGCCACCCTCAGGGTTTCGGTAGCCTTTGCCTGCTGTCCCTTTACATTCCCAGAAGGCTCATCAGAGGTGGGACAATCCCTAGGAAAAATGGTCAAAGGGTGGGGCCTGGGGATCTTTACTAAACCCTGTCAACAAACGCTGTACCAGATGAGAGATGGATGGTGAACCGGAACCTACAGGAGTTGGGGAAGGGGGAGGAGGGCGTCCAGCTGTTCGAAGAGGCGTATCTGGTCACCTGCTTCATAATTCCCATTCATCTCCGGAGCCCAGGTACCTGAGACCCTGTAGCCCCTCACCCGCACCGTTGCCTCCAGATCGCAAAACTCGTTAGACTAGGAAGTAAGGCCAGTAAGAATCAAGTTTTCGTTTAGCTCCAGAAATTCTTTGGAATAATATGTCAAAGTGGTTATCTTGTCTTTTGCAACTGGCTTGAAAATATCAGCATTTCTACAAACATTGATGAGATTTCCATTTGCCACGTGGCTCCCTGCACGTCAGTGCGGCTGCACAATGCCTGGGTAATGTATGGGGGCCCTGCTGCATTTATTTTTAGAGTGTAATTATTACAGTCTCTCCTTCCAGAAATGAGTCTTTCACTTTATGTTTTTTTTTTTCAGCGAGAACTTGTGAAATATTAAGATATTTTACTGCCTTAATGTACTGAATTGTTTGCCTCTCCATACTGCAATCTAAAACTCATTAACAGCCGAACAATTTAATCAGAATGAATCAAGTTGTGAAATGGATACACGGGCAGTTCACATAGCCATAAAGCATGGCTGAAACTTTTCCGAACAGCTTAATAAAACTTACGAAGGCAGCAAGAAATAAATGATTATCCTGGACAATATCAGGGTAAACAGAACCCGGGGCCATGAACTTGGTGATTATTCTTCCTCACGCAGCACATTCATGAAGGCTCAGTCTTAATTCGTAGATGGACCAATGATTATAGGGATTTCAGCTGCCAGTCCTTCTGTAAAATTTTTCTCTTAATAAAGACCATGATCAGGGAAGCAAGGTGAAAGAAGGTACAGTAAGCTTGATTTCAATTCTAGAAGTGGCCCTCCATTAAAAATAGTCCCTGGGAATGCCAGCAGGTTCCAACTCACAGTTTTAGAGGAAGACCGCAATTTCAAGAATGACCTCTTCATTGTACTTTAAAAATATAAATTTATGGCCCTGGCCAGTTGGCTCAGTGGTAGAGCATCGGCCTGGCATGCAGGAGTCCGGTTTCGATTCCCGGCCAGGGCACACAGGAGAAGTGCCCATCTACTTCTTCACCCCTCCGTCTCTCCTTCCTTTCTGTCTCTCTCTTCCCCTCCTGCAGCCGAGGCTCCATTGGAGCAAAGTTGGCCTGGGTGCTGAGGATGGCTCCATGGCCTCTGCCTCAGGCGCTAGAATGGCTCTGGATGCAACAGAGCAGCGCCCCAGATGGGCAGAGCATCACCCCCTGGTGGGCATGCCAGGTGGATTCTGGTCGGGCTCATGCGGGAGTCTGTCTGACTGCCTCCCGTTTCCAACTTCAGAAAAATACAAAATATATATATATATATGGTCTACGGGAAAGTTCTGTCCGTTTTTGGAATGCCTTTGACATAGGGCTCAGTGTGTGTGCGAAGTTATATCTAGATAAAAAGTGGCTTGGGCCCTGGCCGGTTGGCTCAGTGGTAGAGCTTCGGCCTGGCGTGCAGGAGTCCTGGGTTCGATTCCCGGCCAGGGCAAACGGAAGTAGCGCCCATCTGCTTCTCCACCCCTCCCCCTCTCCTTCCTCTCTGTCTCTCTCTTCCCCTTCTGCAGCCAGGGTTCCATTGGAGCAAAGTTGGCCCGGGCACTGAGGATGGCTCTATGGCCTCTGCCTCAGGTGCTAGAATGGCTCTGGATGCAACAGAGCAGCGCCCCAGATGGGCAGAGCATCACCCCTTGGTGGGCGTGTCGGGTGGATCCCGGTCAGGCGCATGCAGGAGTCTGTCTGACTGCCTCCCGTTTCCAACTTAAAAAAAAAAAAAAAAAATATATATATATATATATATATATATATATATATATATATATATATATATATATATAAATTTATTCCAGAATTCTCTCTGCAGGAGCAGCTAAGTATATTTTGTAGAAGTGGGTTTTGGTCTCATGCCTAAATTTGGATTGTACTCACATCAAACACTCCAAATTATTTTACGGAATCCGCTAGGTTATGCATTTGAATTCAAGGCCACCAGTAGAATAATCAATCTGTCCTGATCACCGGAAACCCAGTGACTCTCAGGCAAACTGTGATGGTCGGTCACCCTAAGAAGTCCTGACCCCCAGATATTTCCTGGCCTCACTGCCTGGACTTACTCTTCCTTCCAATGTAAGAATTTTGTTTACTACTTCTTAATCATATGATTATCCAGAATTGTTATATATTTTTAGTTCATAATTTTTATCCTATCTTCTTCTTAGAATGAATTGAAGCATCAGTTTTGGCTTCCAGCATATATCTAGGTATTTGAAATTGCGCCCGTGTTGTAGCTTGTGCCAGGATTTCTTTCTGTTTCAGGGCTGAATATTCTGTCGCAGATAGGCCACATTTGTTCATCCTTTCCTTTGTTGATGGACACTTGCTTTGGCTATCGTGAGCAGTGCCACTGTGAACATGGGTGTGCCCATTTAACATGGGTGTGCTTTTATCATTCACTGATGCAAGTTGTATAAATTCATTATTTTATTATAGGTTGCAAAATGGTCATTTTATAATATTTCCTGGTTAGTTACCAGTTTTCTGCACCAGTAAGTATCCCACAGAAGTGACCAATGAAGTCTTTGGGATTTTTAACCAACTTTTTTTTTCTATAGCTCTTCAAGTTAGTTCTTGTGTCCTTTGACATGATTCCAGCAGTCTTCTATTTCTGGCAAAACAAGATGTTCCAGATCAATCTTGCACATTTCCTACCTGAAGGGGAGAAACTCCATTTTCTTCCCTAATCACCACTCTGCTCTCGACACTTCACTTCTGGTCAGCAAATGTGCGAATTTTTCCCGCGCCAAGCAATTCTCCACTTGTCTGCAGACAGCATCTGGGTGTCCTGCAATTTCACTCAATCCTGACATTATCTAGCTGGAGATAGCATCGCGTCTCGCAGGTTGAGGGCTCATCCCACAGGACCGCCCCTCCTCCTCCGCACAGACAGCAACGGCAAGTCCAAGTCCAGGTTGTCACCCATGCTTCTGGTTGACTACAAATGAGCCGTTCCCATTGAACCCCCTCCTTGGGTTCAGTATTTGTTAAAATTGCTTCTAGAACTCAGGGAAACACTCATGTTGATTATAAGGGATACAATTCAGGAACAGCCAGGTGGCAGAGATGCCCCGGGCAGGTGTGGGGGATGGGGCGGGAGCTTCCGTGCCCGCTGCCACCCCACCCTCCCAGCTCCTCGGTGTGTTCACCAGCTCAGAAGCTCACCACACCCTGTAACTTAGGACTTTTTATGGAGGCTTCATCACATAGGCATACTTGATTTAATCACTGGCCTTTGGTATTAGTTTAGCCACCAGTCCAGAGGTTGGGGTAAGGCTGAAAGTTCTGAAAGTTTCAACCCTCTAAATCAGATAGGTGGTTCCCCTAGCAACTGGCTACCTTCTGTGACTAGCTAGGGACTTTCCCCAAAAAATCCCCTCCTTAACATAACTTTGTGTGTTGTTGAAAGGTGTCATTAGAAGTAACCTCCTTCCCCCTTTAGCACTCATTACTTAGGAAATTCTGAGTTTTAGGAGCTCTGTGCCAGGAATGGAGATGAAAAAATATATATATTTTTTATTAAAAATACAGTACCAACTGCTCATTTCTGAAATCCGTCATTTTCCAAATAAGACCTGATGCTTTCGGGAAAAGATCCTTAGAGACTATAATCTGTATAGTAGGTGTGCTCATTGTTTGTGGATTGTCACTGTGTCCAGTAAACAGCTAAAATGTATATTTTTTAAAGAGAAAAATGATATATTCATACTGATAGTTTTTTTTTTCTACAGAGACAGAGAGAGAGAGAGTGATAGATAGAAACAGACAGACAGGAACGAAGAGAGATGAGAAGCATCAATTATCAGTTTTTCGATGCGACACCTTAGTTGTTCATTGATTGCTTTCTCATATGTGCCTTGACCGTGGGCCTTCAGCAGACTGAGTAACCCCTTGCTCGAGCCAGTGACCTTGGGTCCAAGCTGGTGAGCTTTACTCAAACCAGATGAGCCCGCGCTCAAGCTGGCGACCTTGGGGTCTCGAACCTGGCTCCTCTGCATCCCAGTCCGACGCTCTATCCACTGCGCCACCGCCTGGTCAGGCCATACTGATAGTTTTAATTCAAACTTAGGGTCACAGTGTTTTTATTTCCTTGACTTTATAGTTGTGTATCTTTTATAATGAAAGTCTTGGTTCTGTTAGATTAACATATTTATTTTATTGTAGAAAATATTATATGGTTTCAAAATAATACCAACACCTATATGATGACCTACTGAATACGCTTTCAGGTTTCTTTTTTCTTTTTCTTTTTCTTAGATTGCATGCCATCAGGGATTGTACAATCAAACATTGAGCCTTAATGTAATCTGAAGTACATTTCTGCCTCTGTGTGTCTATACTACCAGCTTGATATATACAAGGTTTATTTGTTTCAGTGTGCTTTCAATGTTTAGGATTTTTTCTTTAAGAATTTTTTTTAACTGTGGAAAAAATTCTAAGACTCTAAAGTAAAAAAAAAAAGCCTGTATTGTAGGCATATCCATGGAAGTTTTGCTTTCATCCTTTCTCATTCTATGTGATTTTCTTTCTCTTTATGTAACCATTTTCTATTACTTTTTGGTTTATCCTTTAATTACTTCTTTTTGAAAATATAAACAACCCCCTACACTTTCTTAGAAGATGCATACCTTTTAGTGTGCATGGTATTGCATTGCGATGCTATTTTTAGTGTTGGGGCATGTGGGTTATTTGAACTATTTAGTTGTTATAATTAACACTGAAATCAATATCCTTGTGAATACATTGCTTTGCACTTTTGCCAGTGGATCCTTGTGGTAGATTTTTAGCAACAGATTTCTGGGATAAAGTGTAAATACAGGGTAAATATGTAAGTTCCACAGACCATGCCCTGCTGTGTACCTGTGTAGTCACTGGCAACACATGCACCTATCTCTTTCCCTCCAACATCACTATCACCATCACCATCACTACCATCACCATCACCATCACCACCATCACCATCACCACCATCACCATCACCACCGTCACCATCACCACCATCACCATCACCATCACCATCATCATCATCACCATCACCATTATCATCATCACCACCATCATCATTATCACCATCACCATCATCACCATCACCATCATCACCATCACCACCACCACCACCATCACCATTATCATCACCACCACCACCACCACCGTCACCACCATCACCACCACCACCACCACCACCATCACCATTATCATCATCACCACCATCATCATTATCACCATCACCATCATCACCATCACCATCATCACCACCACCACCACCACCACCATCACCATTATCATCATCACCACCACCACCACCACCACCATCACCACCATCACCAACACCAACACCAACAGAGGAGACTGGACCCCTGCTTTAGCTTCTGGTACAACATTCATTTTGTTTTGAGATTCTATACCACATGGATAGTAACAATTTGGACCCCTCACCTATTCATGCAGCAGTTTAATTTCTTGGAGGACAGGAGACCTTTCCCCTCCACCCAGAGCCTCATTCAATGACATCATTTATTTGATGCTTCTTAAGGTGTGAATTTTCTTGTTACATTTTGACAGAGGAAGCTTGATTTGGGATTCCTTTCTGGTGCTCAAAGGTCTAGACTCCTGTCCTTAGGTGTCCTGTCCTCAGCCCTGAGCCGTGGAGTCATATCCGGGTCCAATATCCTCTTACGCACCAAGTTTTCAGCTTCTATGCTTGCCATTCTGGTGTTTAAATTCTGGTACCCTCTTCCATTCTGGTACCTGGAGAGTGCCCTTTCTTTCTTTACCGTTTATCTATGTTTTACATTTTGGGGGTTACATTTCTGTGTCTTCTGAGTGGGAGGGGTGTTCAGAGTCCCAGGTCTCCATATTGCAGGAAGAAGCTCAGTGCAGATTTATAAAAGTTACACTGGGGGGAGGAGTAAAATGGAAATCGGGAGGGAATGGATTATTTGCTGTGTATTAGTACCCTTGAAGCGTAGGTTTCTCCTAGTGTTAAAACTAAAACTTCACCTCTAACCAAAATCAAGTTTGTAAGTATTATACAAGACGGGGTGTACCTGTTGTGTGACGGACCCATCCCTGTCCCGGACGTGGTGACTCTGGGCCACAGGCGGCACATTTCCGCGTTGTGTGCCTGAGCAGAGGAAAGACAATCACTAAATTATCCTTCTGACCTCCTTTCAAAGTCCAAACTTATTCCAAAATATAGGCCTCTGGGAGGAATAGATCATGGAGAGAAAAGAAACCAGAACTATTCCTAATGGGATAATTAGGGAAATCTTTTAGTCAATACCACTTAATTTCCTTTCAAATTCCTAGTTGCCCTATTAACAATATAATCATTGCTTTCTGATGATTTCTAAGAAGACCTAGAAATGACCTTTCCTCTTTCTAAGGGGTGGGTCTTGAGTTTTCTCTTCCACAACACCAAATATTTCTAAACGCTGGCTCCCGCTGACTGATGTTTTGTGTCAGAAATCACGTTGGACCAGAACCAGCCCCATGGTGCAGAGTGGAGTAGAATGTGTTGGGGTTTGCTCTGGTGCAGGATGAGCTCAGCTAGCCTTGTATGTAAGGTGAATGGCGGTTCACGGAGGATTCGTTTGACAAACAGAGGGCAGGCTTTGGGGTTACCTGTTGCTGCCTTGTGCTCCATAGCCTGCTAGTGTGTGCCCTGTAGGTTTGGAGCCTCTAACGTCTCTTCTTCAGAAGAGACGTTAGAGGTCATTCCTAGCCTGGTTAACTCTCAACTGACCTTCTTTCCTTTTACTTCTTCCATATTCACCACATGCTGAATGAACGGGCCAAAATGAAGACTCTGTTTTCTAAACAGAGGCCTGACTGCATCGCTCGCCTGTGTCCAACCCTGTGGTGAGTCCCCTGAAGAATCAGGTCCAGTCCTCAGGCTGGGTGGTGCTCCAGGCCCTCAGCCCCGATGTCCCAAACTCTTTTCATTTTTCCCAGAGGCCACCTGACACATGTGGGACCACACGGAGGCCAGGGACAGACCAAGGACAGATGTGCCAGGTCCCCTGGTGTGGGCTTTACCCAGTGGTCGCCCAGTGGCTTCATCTCCCCCGGCTACAGACTCAGCTTTTGCCGCTCGCGGGCCCCTGCTGGGCTGGGTTTCTCCACCCTTCTCTGCCCAGCGAGTTCCCACCTACCCCACAGGACTGGCGCTCTGGCACCCAGCCCATGTCCTCCGTAGTTTTTATCTCTGTTTGAATATCTGCCATGTTGAGTTGTAAACTTTCTGCAATTTTTCTTCTTGGTGTGCATGTCTGAGGAGGCCTTTTGCCTGCTAAGAGTCGATGACCGGGGAGATGAAAGAATGGAAGGGCAGATTCAGACAGGGTGTTTTAGTTAGGCCCCATTGCCCTGGAGGAAATCGGGCCGGAAGATCTGGTGGGACTGCATCCTACTGGGTGAGGAAAGGGGCAAATTTCACCCTGTTACCAGCCAGTTTATCGCCCTCACTCTGGCCGGCTTTGCTCTGAAGGTTAGGCTAGTTTCCTAGACTGAAAGGATCAGCAGGCAGAGACTAGAACCTCTCGATGCTCCACAGGAGGACTGTCCCTACCAGAGAAGAAGCTGGATGAGTTGATGAATGAACAACGAGAGTGTGTGAAGGGGCGACAGGAAATCCATGACCATGATTAAAAAGAAAAAGGATAGGTGGGAGTCTCTGAAAAGGATTCAAGGAGCTGGAATGAACATCAAGGACAATCTAAGATAGCCTCAGTCTAAGGAAAGAGATTAAGCTGAGCTATGTGTGTAAAAGACAGGGCTATAGTCAGAGTGAAAAGAAGAGTGGAGTCAAGAGCTTGGACTTTGCCTTATTGTGACCCAAGGCCATTTGTGTTCAACTCTCTAGTTGTCCATTCATTTGTCTACCCATCCATCTGTCTATCCAGCCACTTATTTATATACCCAGTCACCCATCTCTCCTTCCATCCATCTCTCCCTCCCTCCCTCCATTCCTCCATCCATTCAGCTGCTATTCATCTGTTTGTTCATTCATCCACTCCATCCATCCATCCATCATCCATCATTACCAAACACCCATAGTTACCAGGGACTAGAAACCCAAATATGAGAAAGACACTGTCTCACCCTCTATGGAGCTCTGTGTGTTATAGGAAAAATGTCACAAATAATCACTATGTTATAAGGTGATGACCGCAGAGGAACCCTCTCTGTGCTGAGAGTGAGAGCATCTGAGTAGCCTAGACTCAGGAGAGGCTTCCCGGAAAAGGGAGTGTGTGAGCCGACTTGAGCAAGGAGGTGCTCATTACCATGGGCCTCCAGTTCCGCCTTACCTGTGCAAGGCAGGTGAGGGGCCAGATGTCGTCCATCTAAAGCAGCGGTTCTCAACCTGTGGGTCGCGACCCCGGCGGGGGTCGACCGACCAAAACACAGGGGTCGCCTAAAGCCATCGGAAAATACATATTTATTATACAATACATTTTTAAATAAAATATGTATTTCCTATGGCTTTAGGCGACCCCTGTGTTTTGGTCATTCGACCCCCGCCGGGGTCGCGACCCACAGGTTGAGAGCCGCTTATCTAAAGATATCTGTGATTTCACTCATGGCAGATGCTGATTTTGTATGTGGCATCAACAAGAGGCATGGAGGGCTAGTGGTGAGATAGAACCAGTTACCTGCTTGTCTGGAATTGGGGCACCCTGTCTTTGAGGGGTCCCCAGACTCTGTCCAAGAATTGGCGATTGCCGTGGGGGGGCTGGAGGAAAATCTCTGTTGCCCTCGGTCCCTTGTTTCCGGGGAGAAGGCTAGAAGGGGGCTTTCCGACCTGTTCAGGACCCAGGACCCATTGCCTGTGGTGCCAGGAACTCCATGAATTTTAATAGCCTCCATTCAGAGTGATTAAAACCTTAATGACATTTAATGATCTTGATGTTAAGCGTTTTGTGTAAAGTTATTGCATCCTGACCACTCACTGTGCGCGGCCAGTTCAAGCCAGCTCACCCTACCTCCACCTTAATGGAAAGGAGGTTGAATATATTCAAATGAAATTTCTCCCAAAGTAATTGCCTTCAATGAAATACCAGGTAGGCATCAGGATTGAATTTATAAACCAGCGGCTGCTGACGAGAGCCACCATATTTGGAATGGTTTTCATTAAATCCGGGTCTCTCCAGAAGGGGCGGTGTGGAAAGTTCAGCGTGTAAGTGACAGGTGTTTATGGTTTGCAATTGCATTAAACAGGCTCTTAAATGCGGGTTAAAGGCCTCCGTGAAATATAGAATCCACCTTAAACCATGGCCAAATTTTTTGCCATTTTTGACTTTGCATTACTTACCTACAGAATTAGCAGAGCTTTCGGTTAATCAGCTGTCAGCGTGACTTGCGTTGCACAAAACGCTTACAAATACCAGGAAGCACAGTGTGCCCGGCCTGTTCCTTTCCTCCTCCCCTTCTTCCCCAGGGCCTTCCAAAGGCCTTCAGCTGATGGAGGGCTTTTAATTTCACATTTTTGGCCCCCACCGCAGGTGATAAACAAAGGTTTCCCTGCCGCGCTGTCTGGGGTCAGTTATCCGGCCTCCCCTTCAATCCCACTCCCGTAATTACACACAAAAGGTGCCTGGGATCCACAGCTAATTTGCGGCCTCTGTTTAGCAGAATTTAATAGCAGGTATTACTGCTGCCACGGTAATTAAGGACCTTTGTCAATAAGACGGAATAGATGGCCACACTTGGTTGTAATCAGTGGGCTCTCGAGGGCCAGAGGACTGAAAGGCAGAGAAGCAATCCATTTTGTGAATAACGGGGCCCTCCTAGGAGCTCCCTCCCTCCCAGATTGGCCGATGGAATAATAATCCCCCAGGCAATGAAAGTACAGGAATAAAAGTACTTACCCTCCAGCCGGTGATTTTTTTTTTGACTTTTTATTTACTCTACTGAGCTTTCTTATTTGCTCCAGGCTGCATTTGATGAAGTATTGTTTAAACAGCACAGAGCAAAATGGATGTAGGGAGGTGGGGTGGGGAGGAGGAATTTTAACCAGGTGGCGGGAGGGGGAGGCGCCCTGCTTGAAGGAAGGTGGACAGCCGTTCCGTTTATCAATTATTTCTCGGGATACAAAAAAAAAAAAAAAGAAAAAAAAGAAAGACAAAACCAAGTGGCTTCATGAAGAGGTGGAGGGTGTCATTTAGAGCTGTCTCCGAACATAGTCATTCAGCTCTAAATGGGTCGCCTGTAACAAGCGAGAAGTGAACTTGGGGAGCATTGTCACCCTCTGCCTCCTCCCTAATGCACCGGTAAATGGCCCCGCGGAGGGAGGGCAGGGGAGGGGAGGGGGCAGGGGCTGGCGGCCACAATTCAAAGAGACCTTCAAGGTGTGTGCCCCTTGCTGTAATTGGAGAGGAAGCTGCCTTTCCCTCGCCGATCTCCTGCCTTTTTACCGGTTTTAACAAGCATGATGCTTTTAATAGTGCTTTGAGTACCATCTCTTTATACGCCTCTCCCTTTTTAAAGCAGCTTTAACTATACTCTTTCTGTCGCTAATGTCTGAAAAACTTCTCCCTTTAATCATGATGAGGCGGCAAACAAGGGCCTTTTCCTTTTGCAGTCCTGAGCTGTGAGCTGTGAAGGGGAGGGCGGCAGAAGGAAGGGTGGCGGTGGGCTGGTGGGCAGCGGGCGGTGGGTGCAGCCGAGCTGGTGCCCGCCTGGGGCTTGGGGACACCACCAGGGGACTCCTTTTGGAGGAGGCTGGGGGTCCCTCTTGAATACCTAAACCCTCAAGACGGAAGACAAAAAAATCCATTTGACCACTATTAACAAAGCACCTGGATTCGGTTAATTGAAAAAGATAGAAATGAGTTTGGTGGCGATTCCAGGACCGCCCTTGCCTCCAGACCCCTCTGTCCATTTAAGAGCTTCTTTCCCATTTAAGAGTCAATTCCATGCTGGCTGATGGGTGAGGTCTTTCTGTGAAGTGAGCTTGGAAGGTTTAAGGCCTCTCTGGGCTGGGGAGGGACCAGCCCCTGGGGGGGGCAGCGGTAGGGGGCTGTTCATAAATAAAGGGCCAGCTCATAAGTAAAGATGCAAAAGGAGTGGGTGTCCAGGCGGGCCATGGAACCAAGTTTCTGTTTCTCAGAAACAGCAGAAAGAAGCCAAAGTTGTTAACCATGTGGATGCTTGGTGGTGTGAACATACTGCCACAGTCACAACCCAACACTCATCAAAGGTCACTATGCTAAGTATCACATCGATGGATGTGTATCACATTTTCTTTATTCAGCCATCGATGGACATGTTGGTTGTTTCCATGTCTTGGTTGTTGTAAATAATCCTGCAATGAACATGGAGGTGCCGATATCCCTTTGGGCTCCTGATTTCATTTCCTTCAGTTATACAATACCCAGAAGTGGGATTGCTGGATCGTATAGTAGTTCTGTTTTTACCTTTTTGAGTGATCGCCACACTGTCTTCTGCAGTGGCCGCACCAGTTTACCCTCCCACCAACAGTGCCCAGCAGTCCCCTTCTCTCCATGTTTTAGCCAACACTTCCCTCTTATCTTTTTGATGACAGCCAGTCCAACAGGTGTGAGGTGGAAAGGGGTCTTCCAGACTTGATCATTAAGGACCTGGAGATGGGAGATTGTCCTGGATTAGCCAGGGGGCCTAAACGCACCCACAAGCGTGACTGTCAGGGGGCGGAAGAGCATGCAGCAGACAGAAGAGCCGTCGCTGGGCGAAGGTGGAGGTAGAGACTGGGGCGATGCTTCCAACAGCCGAGAGCTGCCAGCGGCCACCAGAAGCTGGCAGAGGCAAGGGACGGCTTCCCTAGAGCCCCCAGAGGGACCCCAGCCCTGTTGGCACCTTGATTTGGCCTTCTGGCCTCCGGAATGGTGGGGCGATAGGTTTCTCATGTCTTCAGCCCCCCAGTTTGTGGGGCTTTGTCACAGCAGCGCTAGAACACTGACACAGATGCGGTGGGAGGTCCTATTTCCTAAATAAACAAGTGGGGGGCGGGAGAGACACTCTGTGCCCTGCCAGGCAGGGCAGCGTGGCCTGTGCTCCAGAGGTGTGCCAGGTGTTCTGACACCTGGCCAGTTCTGTGGGGTGCCACTGAGGGGTCCTGACTGTGGGGTTCGCTGCACTCCAGCCCTTAGGGGAGGGGGCAGTTCAGGCAGGTGTGGGTGCCCCTGCGTGGGGGATACGATGGTGACTCTAGAGCAGGCCTCTGCCAGACCTGGTCCTCATTGGCTCAGCCCTAGGGCGGGACCAGGGCTGTGGCTATAGCTCTCAGGTCCGTCCCTGCAGGTGGCAGACCCAGGGCAGGCCAGGTGACATCCTTTCACCTCATCTAATAAAAAGAACGTGAGAAACACAACCAAGCTGTATATCAACTGCTTAGTGAGCAGTTTCTTATGTGGAAATGAGTCCATTGGCTCATGTCACATAGAGAAATGTTCCAGGTCCACACAGTATTGTTTTTATAGGTCACGTTCTCGCACAATGGTCGTGCTGCTGGAATCTAGTGTTTGATGAGGGCTCCACTGTGTCCTCTGTGGCAGTTGTAAACTCTCCTTTTTCATATTTGGATAGTAATTCTAATTCATAGCACAGTGAAGGTTATTCAGGAATAGGATTATTTCTTGGTTGATTTTTTTGTTGATATTTATTGGGTACTTGATACCTGCTATGAGCATGAACTGAGGATCTGTGGCTTAGAAAAGGAGAAATGTGCCCAAGACACCCAGTGGTGTGGCACTGGGCTTTGAACGCAGACATTTGACCTCAGTTTAGAGCGTGGCTCCCACATTCTCAGAAGCCAAGGATGAGAGTCATATCTGGGACCGTGGTGTTTTATTGGGAAACCCAGTTGCTTTCTCTGCAGATGGCACACTCCTTGTCCCAGGCCCTGCTGGGTCTTCCCTGCCAGGTCTGGGCGCAGTGCTTGGCACATGGGGCCTCAAGGAGTGTTCTCTGTTTGGTGTTGAATTATCACTGGGAATTGAAGGGACCTCAGAGCGTTCCTGCTAAAGGTGACGTCTTAGAAAGGCATCTCTAAACACAGGCACAGGTCGAGTTTGGCAGAAATGATTTGCAGACAGCAGAGGCATGAACCTCCTACATGGAGAATCGTTGATGTGTTCTAGAAGCAAAATAATGAAAGGTTGGTGTCCATCAAGTGGACATCATGGTTTATTGCGGTTCTGTTGACATTCTTAGCAGACCGTAATCGCCCTTTTCAGAGTGGAGGACAGGCGGGAGAGATGTTTCCAGCTGTTTGGGGGTGGCTTGTTAGAGCTGGGAAACCCCAGCCCCACCCCTAGGCTCACCCCAGTGCCTGTGCTCCACCGCTGGCTCCTAAGGGGGCAGGGTTGTCACTGTCCCTTGAGACAGGAAGAGAAGGGCTGGCCTGGACACCGCGCAGTCTGCCGCAGGAGCGCCGGGTGGGCTCGGCTGCGTCTGCGTGAACTGAGAACACTGCCGGTCCTGGGTGCTGAGGTCTGGGAGGGCAGCTGGCTGTGTGATGCAGGTGGCACAGCAGGGGGACCACGGGTCAGAGGGCTGGGTAAGTCCTGGCTGTGTGACCCAGGACGGGCATCTTAACTGCTGACTGCTCTGTGCTGCAGCCTCTGCACTGGACAATGGGGAGAGCACATCTTACAGGGGTGCTGAGAAGGTTAACCAGGGGAAAACTCTTCCGGTGCCCAGAATAGTGTCTAGCGCGGGTAGTCAGATTCTAGAGGGGCTTGCTGCCGTCACCGCCTTTGTGGAAAGAGCAGTGCTCTGGGTGGGACTCCACAGGCCCGGGAAGACCTCTCTGAGCCCCGGTCTCCTCATCTGTACACCGTGGAGAGTGATGAGGCCTATCCTGAGGGATGATTAGGGAGATTAAACGGGACACTTTGTGGAGGGCATCTGGCTCTTACAACTTTTTAACACTCCGTTGCTTCCTTCTAGCAATGCCTTCTAGAACTTCGGGGCTTTTGCTGTGTTAGGAGGCTGCTGTCTGGGCTGGGTCTTTCAGGCAGCCATGGAAGCTGAGCACTTCACCCCTGGGCTAGCTCACAGTGCCTGCTGTTGTCCCCCGGCTGGGCTGTCGGATGGGGAAGGGAGATGCGTCAGACCCTGTCTCTGTCCCCAAGAAATGGCCCCTCACAGAGTTGTCCAGTGAAATTTTAATTCAGATATTCAACAAATACTTTTTTTTTTTTTTTTTTTTTTTTAGTATAAGTATGTCCCATACAGTGTTTGGAACATACTTATACTAAAAAAAAAGTATTTGTTTATTTGAATTAAAATTTAACCAGATGTTTTAAGTTTTTATCTCCTAAATCTAGCAACCAGCGACTCCTCCTACCCCTCCTCCATGAAAATGACAAATTTGGGGTCACTGTCCACTGACTTGAGGAACCTCCGAGGGTGTTGGTGCCCAGGATCCGACTCTACTCTGCCTTTCCGGGTCACGGTACTGGGCAAGTCCTCCTGCCCGTCCTGTGCCCGGCTTCCTCCTCTGCGTCTGCTCACCGCTTGGTGGTCCTTTCTGCTTCCTTGTCTCGGAGTTCCGAGTTGGAGGGGGACATCCTACCAACCTGGGGTGTTGGTGCTGCATAGACACCGTAACCCACCGGCTTGACCGCCTCTCTCACTTACTTTTCAAACGCTTATTTTGGCTTCAACGTAGACACAATCCCAGCGCCTCCGACCTACCCTCTTAGTCCCAATTCTCAGCACTTGTAAGGAATGTTTCCGTGTAACGCGTCCCAACTCCCAAGCTGGGTCTCTAAAGAACATTTCGAAGCCCTTTTAATTTCCAACCCATTAAAAAAAACAAAGCTTGGGAGGGTTTGTTTCCTACATAGAGGCAAGCTTTTCAGCACGACAGCTGTCAAACTGAAAAACATTCCATGAGTTCTCCGAGTAATTTAAAAGTTGCTCAGATTGAAATATGGGGCGACGTCTACTCAGCTGAAAGGGTGCCATTTGTACCTGGGTAATTCAATTCACTTGATTTCCCCCCCCCCCCCCAGGGTATTACTTTCATGAGGAGAAGGAGAAGGAGGACATTTTACTCAATTATGGAATGGGTGTTGCAATCTAACTGGTGACTCTTTCTGATCAGCTCTGCCTTTCACAGCACCTCTGGGAGGGACGCTCTCTTAAACCATCACTTGTCTTTGGCAATAATTACTTTTGGATGTGAACACAGAAGCCCATTTTGGGGGTTATGTTCTGTGACGTGTGTGTGTGTGTGTGTGTGTGTGTGTGTGTGTGTATATATAAAATCCTTTTAGGATCTAAGCCTCCCAACTCACATACGAGTTTTCTTCTCTTCAGAGATTAAAAGGCTGTGGCCACTATTTGTTTTGAGCAAACCATGCTGTGGACTCCCGGAATAGCTCGTTGGGGATTGGGCCACGGATTTCCCTATTAGTCTTGCTAACACCTTAGACGGTATCGGGTTGCCTCCCGAATGCACACGCTTCACACTCGTTGGCTTTAATTTCTCAACCGTTTCTTCTGCCGCCCTAAGTTCCGGTTCAGCCATGTTTCTTTTCTCCCTTCGCCGTCTCCCTTCTCTTTCTCTTCCCCCTGGCTCCTTTGTCTTTCCTTCCTTTCCTTCCTTTGTGGATTCTTCAAACTTTTTAGCCTCAATAACAGGGCTTGGCATGTGCCGTTGGGGAACGCTGCCTTCCATTTCTTTTCCTCCAGAAAAATGGAACAGGTTTCTTTTAACTAGTGCAAGGCTCTCCTCTCTAAAAGGTTTTTATTACTGAGCGCCCGGGGTCCTTCGTTTCAGACATTTATCTTCTAGCTAAGCAGGAACAAGAGAGGGAGGCCGCCTTCTGCACCGCGAGCACCCCGAGTTTCCCAGCGATCCCCCGGCGGTGAGATGGAGGCGGCCACCACAGCGTCCTCGCTGTGTCGTTTGGGGCTTGCCTGTTCACTTATGAGCTTCAACTGTCAAAATAGTTTGTGCAACGGACCCTAAAAACGGTGATAGATCCTATCAATCAATCAGGTCTTATAGGCCCGGTCTCCCTCGCAGCACACTAAAAGGAAAACCATGTACTCAGTAAGAGGAACCCAAAATGAAGACAGAATGCTAAAACAAACAAACAAACAAAATGTGCCCCCTTCACGTGAGGCTCTAGGGTGCTTCAAGTGCCAGTGATGCTCCGCCCGTGGTCCTCCTGACAGTAGCCGGCAGGTCTTGGATATGCTGGGAGGACACGGCCTCATCCCAGAATGTTACAATGTCAAGCCCACTGTCCCCATTATTGTAACTGGGCCTCAGAACGGTGCCCTTAGGGGTCCTTTGGACAGGCACGTGGCAATGAGGGTAGACAGGGGGCCAGAGGTCAGCTCCAACGGGACAGAGACATTTAAAAAATCTCTGTGGTCATAGAATCTAAGTAGGTGCTCAGTAATTCATAAAATCCTATTTGCAGACTCAACATGCCTTCAGAAGCCAGCCTTCTTTCCCGAGGAAATGTGTCGGAGGTGGGCCACTTGGTACTGTTGGGGTTTGGGGGGCTCCTTTATGTGCATTATCTGTGTTCCTTCAGAATTCTGGTTCTGGCTAGGGCTCCTTTTTCATGCAGATTTTTTCACCTTTGATTTTCTGATCAAACATACAGAGTTCATTGTTGTTGAAAATCTGAAACAGAGAGAGAAGCAGGGAGAAGACAAAACCCTCCCCTCTAGCCAGGGCCGACCTCTGCTCACACTTGGTGAACAGCTTGACTCAAACATGGCTCCACGTATTTGAGATACTCTGTCTGGGCAGTTTTGTTTGCTGCTTTGAAGACAGTTATCTCAGCGTTTCAATCTTTTATGTTTGATAAACCATAGCTTATTTAGGCATTTCTTTGGTATTGAGTGTTTAAATACTGTGTCATAGTTTGTTATAATCAACAGAAGGGGCCAGGCTGACAGGTTTTGTAACAGTCCCAAATTTCATGACCCCTGTACTGGACTCTTCCTACTCTTCAAATACCTTCTCTCATTCCGAGAACACGATGGAGCATCAATGCCCTCTGGGTATTCTCTCTCTTGCTAGGGGCTCTGTCCTAACCTTCCCCATCCACGTAGCTGGTGAACCCCTGTTTATTCTTCAAAACCCAGCTGGCCTGACCAGGTGGTGGCGCAGTGGATAGAGTGTCAGACTGGGACATGGAGGACCAGGTTTGAAACCCTGAAGTCACCAGCTTGAGTGTGGGCTCATCTGGTTTGAGCAAGGCTCACCAGCTTGAGCCCAAGGTCACTGGCTCGAGCAAGGGGTCACTCGGTCTGCTGAAGGCCCATGGTCAAGGCACATATGAGAAAGCAATCAATGAACAACTAAGGTGCCGCAACGAAGAATTGATGCTTCTCACCTCTCTCCCTTCCTGACTGTCCCTATCTGTTCCTCTCTCTGTCTTTCTCTGTCTCTATAACAAAAAAACCAAACCAAAACAAAACAAACAACAACCACCACCACCGGAAGCAGCCCCTTGTCTCTGAATTCTGGGTTCTCCACGGAGTTGGCTCCACTCTTCTCTGTGCTGACCTCCGTGTTAGCCCGTGGGTGGGATCACTGAATGGTGGTTAGCTATCTCTCTGGTTTCCCTCTGCTAGTTTGTAGATGCACAGTGCGTATCTCCATCGGAGCTTAGTGTGTAGCTAGGTCATCTGCCTCCGTGACTGGCCGCCCTCCCTGGCTGCCCTGGACCACCTGGCTTGCATGGACCTTCCGGTTTTCCAAACTATACCTGTCAGATAAGCCAGTCATTTAGAATTTCAGTGGAGGTTTTGGAGGACTGGATTGAAACCACACTAAAAAAAAAAAAAAAAAAAAAAAATGAAAAAGAAAAGAAAGAAAAAAACCTTTTCAAGCTCCTAGGACTGTTCCTTAATTTCCACTTTGGGCGTGAAGACATTTTCCCTGAACGTCCCCATTGTTGATAGCTGCTGTCAGAGTTCATGATGGCATTTGTGCTGAAAACTCCTAATTTGATATTTCTCTAGTGAATTTAATGAGTATGAAAAAGTGTCATTTAGAGCTAGTTTTCTCTTTGTGCTTTGAAAAATGAAATGCACGTAGTTATCTGTAAATGAGATAATTACCTCCCTACTTTGCTAAAGGCACCTACTAGCGATTTTTTTTTTTTTTTTAAAGCTTATCTCGCTGAATGAAAGGTTTACAAAACGGGAGCCCAGACCTGTTAATAGACTTGTTGTAATAAGCTCTGTGAGAGGGAAATAAAACCCCGTGGTCCCAAACCAGCCACAGAAACAGCCGCTGGAATGGTTCGGCAGCTCAGACATAAATTCAAGTCTTGGTTACATTTAGAGCAAATGTAAAATAATGGCTTGCAACCAATATTTTTAATATTGCTGATCTTTCAACAATAATTGTCTGGAACTTTTAATGCGTGCAATTAGAAAGCTAGCAATTTGGTGGCACAGACCAGTGGTAAACTGCACGAAATTGGATACTTGCTGTAATTGGTAATTAATCACTTTTCATTACCAGGAAGGGATGTTGTAGTTGTTCTGAATAGATACATCATGCTAATTATAGGCAAACACAAGCCTCCATATTTGAATTTGGAGCTTTTAGGAAAATAAGCGACTCGTGCCAAATATTCTATGCTCGCCTACCTAATTAAATGATGAAGAAGTGGCCATGTGTATTTTGACAGGAACCCATCAGGCAAGAGGTCCCCTTTTTCTAAGGGTCTTGGTCCCATTTCCATTTACTTCTGTGGGTAATTGAAATTCTCATCCTTTATGCAGATTTAGAAATGGTTCCAAATAAATATTTACATGGGTGAGCGGCCCTTGGTGAGCTCACAGGATCACAGGGCTGCCTCTACTGCCCCTCTCTCTGCACTGTTGGCACGATCACAGCTCTACCTAGTCCTTCCCCCCCAGGGCGGGTCTCTCCCGGGATGTCCGCCAGCGTCATGTCTGCCAGCGTCATGTCCACTTCCACAGTCTTCATCTTCTTGTAGGTGCCTGGTCTGTGAACGGGACCATCACTTCCCCAGACTTGAGACCTGAGTCATTTTTCTTGATGTCCCAACATCTTGTCCCAAACCTGCCTTATCTGTCATTTCTCCCATCACAGTCTCTGTCCCCTCTTCTCACTGCTGCTGCTTGGCACAGGGCTCCCTAGTCGCGGCCGAGATTGCATCCCAGGCTGGAGGATGTGTGTCTCGGAGAATTCGCTTAAAAACTCTCCATCTATGCCGACGTTCCTGCCTCCTACCAACACTACCCCTGCCTGTTAGTAATGTAGAACATACCTTACAGAGATAATAAGAGAATCACGGGGGCGAGCTACACTGTTTCCCTACAGATGTGGCCACAGACATGTATCCCCAGGGTGGAGCGACCGGGACAGGATGGGATTATCCTGTCCGTCTCTGTCCCCTTCACACGGGTGTCTGCAAGCCCAGCTCCAGATGGAGGGCAAGGGTTAAGGTTCTTCATCAGTGAAGAAGGAAGGAGGGATTGACTACCTTCCTATGTGACTCTTCACATCCTTGATACGCTTACTCTCTCCTGGCCAAAGTTGCTTATATGCAAAAATGGTGTCTACAGAGGCCGACACAACCCCCCAGCCCCGCACCTCTCGCATGGACTTCCGTGGACCTCCGAGCCTCTCCCTTGGTCTTCCAGCACAAGAAGCTTTCAAAGGTGTATCTGAGCCACGGGCTGGTTCCAATGCTTCTTTGGTCCCACCTTCCATACATCTGGCCGTGGGGGGCTGGTTTGGGTTAGGTTTAGAGCACCCCTTTTCTTTCCCTTGGCAATAGGAGAGGAGTCCCTCGTGGGCGTGGGAGCAGGAGGCACGCAGGCCTGGTTGGAGAGTGGTGGGTGATGGCCCTCACCCGCCCTCCAGTTCCAATAATGGACTGTCCTTGTGGCCAGTCGCCTTCCATGTCAGACCCACCAATGGCACAATGGGACCAAATTAATATACAGACGGAATTTTAAAAGTGATATGTGAAATGAAGAGCCATCTTGATAAAGCATCAGCTTCTTCCATTTCCTCCCCAACATGACCCCGTTACACAGGGCTGCTTTCGCCAAATTTCCCTTTGTCCCCTCTTCCACCCTCGCCAGAGTCCCCGAATTGGTTCCTCGCACAACAGCACCATTTCAGCTGCCGTCTCTTTCCTCTGCCTTTGTCACTGAGCTGAGTAATGATGTGACAACATGTGATTGGGCGATTGATGTCAAATGTTAGCAGCAACATTCATTTTCCCCTGAAATGGACAAAGAAGAGTATTAGTCATTTAGAAATTTTGTCTAGAAGCTACACCTCACAAGTGATATTCCAAAATTGAATTGGTCTGAAATTTAAAGTGCCTTTTAAGTTTCTCTCCCTTCAATTGTTCCTCAGGTCACACAGAGTTGTGAGAGGCCAAGGGAGCAAGTTAGTGATGGGAACTGCAAATGTCATCCGTTAGCTCCCCGACCGCTCTGCAGAAATCGTCCCTTTAGTGCCGGGATGTTCCTGACACCTAGCGTCACGCGGAGAAAAATCCGTGGGCTTTGGAGACGGGCGGGTCTGGGCTCCAGGCTTGCCTCTGTCGCTGCCTGTTCTGTGAACCTCAGTTTCCCCATCTGTGATATGGGGTTAATGATAATGAATATCATCAGCCTTCTTTTGCAGAAATAAGAAAATAAACTTTTAGGGTGGCCAGTCAGAGGTCCAGGTTGTGGAGCGAGTGAAGTCAGAGTGGAGCCCTCTCTGGGGTCATGGACTCCCGAGCTCCTGCTCTGACGCAGGGAGGTCTTGTCCTGCCCTCCAGTCCTACCAGGAGGCCACCGGGCTTTTCGTATACATGCTATGCAGACAGCGATTGTCCCTCCCGTAACCACCTACCCATGTGTGTTTGTGCAGGACGTGGGTTCAAGGCCAGGGCTCCCTATGATCCGTCAGTGGTCCTTTCAATGGAAGCCGAAATAAACGACTCTGGATGATGAGAGTTTAAAATTCCCATTCTGCGATCAGCATTTTTTTTTTTAAAGAGCTATGCAGCTGGTTGTGCCAGCTGACATCTGGGAAGGCTCTTGCCCACTCTGAGTCGCCCATCGGTGCAGTCTGAAGTGACTGACATCATTGTCAGCACTGGCTTCCCTGATGGCTCTGATTCGTGGGTATCAGGAGCGGGTATCAGGCAGGTGCGCTACCCAGAAGCAGTACCTAGGAACAGGACCACCCATGTGGTATAGCCATATATGCTAATGAGATCAGTGCAATGTTACATTAACTATCCAAACCTCATTTGCAAGTGACTGTTCATAAGGAGAAAAAGCTTGGCTTAGGCTGGCCCAGAATCAATGGCACGACTAGTTCTTCCTCAGTTAAGTAACATAATTTGTTCAATTTGTTTTATGTCAGTAAGTGAAGAACCTTTTACTCACTTTGATTCATGGGAGGAGGTTAGACAATGGTACAGTAGGAAGGAAATTAACATTTAACCTGCCTGCCTGGGTTTTCTAACGGATGTCTCCAGACGACTGTGGCGGTGTTCGTAAATTCTCCGGATAAAACCAGAGTGGACCAGCAGCTATTTAAATCCCACAGGAACCTGGACAGCAGAGGTGATGCTGCTCCCGCGGGAGACCAGGAGGCGTTGGATCAGGAATGAGACGACCTGACTCCTTGTCTCATCAATTATTCGTCACACGACTTGGAGTCACAAGCTCCCCAGGCCTCAGTTCTTGTATCTGTAAAATGGTATTAGCAAGGCTGACTGCCAAAGAATGTTGTGCGTTTATAAACTGTAACATGTCAGTGTCTCAATGAGCTGCTCTGAGAGGTAGTGTGCAGAACAACTGCGTGTCAGGCACTGGGCTCATTGCTGGGGACACAGTGGCGACGGGACAGAAACCGCCAGTGTCCCTGACCTTAAGGAGACTGCAGTCTTGACGAGACATCCTTTAACATATTTTATTATGAAAAATCTCAAGCTTTCACAAAGGTGGGCAGAATATTATAGGAACTTCCGTCTGCTCTGCCCATCACTCAGATTCAAGCATTGACAATAGTCTACCACGTTTGCTTTGCCTGACCCCCATGTTTTTTGCTGATTTTTTTTAAGAGAAAATCAAAGACAGTATATTTGTTTTCTATGGATGTACAACAAATCATCACAGATTCAGCGGTTTAAACAACACACATTTTCTGTGGCTCAGGAGTATGGGCACAACTTAGCGGAGTCCTCTGCTCAGGTATCACAGAGCTGCAGTACAGATGTTGACCAGGGCTGGGGTCCTGTCTGAGGCCCAGTGGCCTCATCTGAGCTCATACAGTTGTTGGCAGAATTCAGTTCTTTGTGATTGTAGGACTGAGGCCCTCGGTGCCTACAAACCATCTTGTCCACAGGCAGCTAGTTATTTGCTTCTCCTCTGAAGCCGGTAGAGGAGTCTCTCTGGCAGGTCACCCTCTTCTAAGGACTCACCTGACTGATGAACTGCTTAGTAACCTATCATGGAAATGATATCCCATTGTATTTACAGGTCTTATCCTCACTCAGGGGGAGGGGATTATTAAGAGTGGTTAAGGCCCTGGCCGGTTGGCTCAGCGGTAGAGCGTCAGCCTGGCATGCAGGGGACCCGGGTTCGATTCCCGGCCAGGGCACATAGGAGAAGCGCCCATTTGCTTCTCCACCCCCACCCCCTCCTTCCTCTCTGTCTCTCTCTTCCCCTCCCTCAGCCAAGGCTTCATTGGAGCAAAGATGGCCCGGGCGCTGGGGATGGCTCCTTGGCCTCTGCCCCAGGCACTAGAGTGGCTCTGGTCGCGGCAGAGTGATGCCCCGGAGGGGCAGAGCATCGCCCCCTGGTGGGCAGAGCTTCACCCCTGGTGGGCGTGCCGGGTGGATCCCGGTCGGGCGCATGCGGGAGACTGTCTGACTGTCTCTCCCCGTTTCCAGCAAAAAAAAAAAAGAGTGGTTAAGAGAGGGTATACCAGGGAGTGAGAATCTTGGGGGCTGTCTTAGAATTTTGCCTACCATGGACAGTTTGTGGTGGATAGTTGTTACAACTATATTAAATATGTTTTCCTACAAATGATGGGCATGTTCTTGCATAACTACAGTATTTTTTTTTCCTTTTTTTTAAAATTTATTTTATTATTATTATTATTATTTTTTTGTATTTTTCTGAAGCTGGAAACGGGGAGAGACAGTCAGAGACAGTCAGCGATCCACCCGGCACGCCCACCAGGGGGCGACACTCTGCCCACCAGGGGGCCATGCTCTGCCCCTCCGGGGCGTCGCTTTGTCGCGACCAGAGCCACTCTAGCGCCTGGGGCAGAGGCCAAGGAGCCATCCCCAGCGCCCGGGCCATCTTTGCTCCAATGGAGCCTTGGCTGCGGGAGGGGAAGAGAGAGACAGAGAGGAAGGAGAGGGGGAGGGGTGGAGAAGCAGATGGGCGCTTCTCCTGTGTGCCCTGGCCGGGAATCGGACCCGGGACCTGTGCACGCCAGGCCGACGCTCTACCACTGAGCCAACCGGCTAGGGCTCTTTTTTCCTTTTTAGTGAGAAAGAGAAGGAGAGGGACAGACAGACAGGAAAGGAGAGAGATGAGAAGTATCAACTCATAGTTGTAGCACCTTAGTTGTTCATTGATTGGTCTATCTATACAATGGCAATAAAATACTGATCATGCTGCAACATGGATGAACCTTGAGCATATTATGCTAAGTGCAAGAAGTGAGTTACAAAAAACCACATACTGGATGATTTTTTTATATGTGAACTATCCAGACAGGCAGATCCACAGAGGTAGAAAGCAGATTAGTGGTTGCCAGCTACTGGTGGGGCATTACTGCTGATGGGCATGGGGTTGCCAGCTACTGGTGGGGCATTACTGCTGATGGGCATGGGATTGCCAGCTACTGGTGGGGTGTTACTGCTGATGGGCATGGGGTTTCTTTGGGGGAGATGAAACTCTTTTGGAATTGGTAGTGATGGTCATACAACTTTGTGAAAATAGGTGATTATTGATGGCCTTACCAGCGGCTAAATGACAATTCAACCCATAGGGATAGCGACTAACCCTGACTGGGTATGAAGAGAAGTGTCAGATAGACACCAACAAGAGGAGACCTACAATGACGGGGAGGAATTCAGGGACCCAGGCAGCAAATACCAGCTGTGAGATCCGGACCAATCAATGTATTCACTGGTGCATGGTCAGCCCTGAGCCCCCCACTCCCTCTTGACCCCCCTAAAACCCTGTTCTCACCTGTGGCACCATAAGGTCAGACTTTGTTCACACAAAGAATTCGGTGATGAAAAGCTCCTGCCTTGAGAATAGCTCATTGTGTCATCAGAATAGTAACGAGCCTGCATCTAATAATGAAGAGGACAATGACATTGGCAATGACCACCATCATCATCTACAATTAAAGCCACTATTTACGGGACACTAAATATGTGTCAGGCCCCGTTCTAGCCATGTCATATTTGTCATCTCGTTTACTTTTCGCAGAAACCCTGATGCAGCAAGGGTCTTTGTGAAGAAGTCCTCATTTCACAGGTGAGACCGAGGCTCGCAGACGTGTCCTGATCCAGCTCATGCAGTAAGAGGTGTTGACCCAGGAAGTGAGCTCAGGTCTTGTTAGTTCAGAGCTGGTGCCTTTGTCATCTTTCTCCTTTGTACTCGATGCTCTACAGTTTGCAGCGCCCTCATAAGCCGCTTCTCTGCTGAGCTGTGTGGTCATCCGCATTCTGCAGTTGAAGAGAATGCGGTTCTGCCTCGTATTTCAGGCTGTGGAGTGGGGACCTGGCAGGGTGCTCTGGGTCAGTGCAGGTCTGCCCCGTGCCCTTGGCGGTTGCCCACCACGAAGGAGCCCACCAGGGCACGGAGATTTGGCCAGTGCTTGGTAGTACCCCTCCCCAGCCATCCTTCTCAGTACATATGAGATGCTCAAATTATGATGTTTTATTCTAATGACAAGGAGTATAACAAGCACAGGAAATGGCCTGGCATTAATCTCCACTCCATCTTGTGGCAGCGACTGCAATGAAAATGAGAAATAGTTTAAGCTTAACCCATTCTCATTACAATCATAATTACATTTTGTGGTCATTCTTAGTTTCTGGCAGAACCCAACTGATCTCCATGTCAATTTGAAAGATACAGACAGCCCTTAATTTCTCTTCAGCCTTCATCTGCCCAGCCATCTGCCAAGGACTGATCCTTGGGAAGCTGAACATTAGGCTTAAGGAACTTATCTGCTTTAGGTTTTAAATGGTTGGGCACAGACCTGCGAAACATCTGGATCGCTGTAATTTACATGCTTGTGCCTCAGGAAGCACTGAACTGGGCGACCGATTCATCTTTCTAATAATACATGGAATAGAGTCCTCCAATTCGGGCCCCGATTTATACAGCCAATGGCATGGAGAACTAACCAAGAAGCATGCTGGGTGGCGAGAAGGGAGGAGCTGGGGATTCAAAATTGTCAAGGGCAGTCCCCCCAGTTCTTAGGCCATTGCCGGAGTCACGAGTCCCTGCAGGGAAAGTCCCTGCAGACTGTGCACCAGCGGCATTCTCCGGACTAGCAGCCCAGTGCACAGCCAGGCGGTGTCCTGTCACGGTCATGGATCATATCCGTTTGCTGATAAGTATCTCTCCCAGTGGTTCACTCATTCTGTTTGTGTATTTTAATTGAATACCTGCAGCGAGCTAGCCATTGACCAATGAGCCGGGGCACAAAGACAAATTAAGCTGAGCCCCTGCTTTCTGGGGGTCCACTTTCTGGGGGAGGGGTCAACCAGAGAGTACAACCCTGCACAGAAGGCTACGGGGGTGCAGAAGGGAGGCCCCACCCAGCCCTGGGCTGGAGGGTGGACAGGGAAGGCCCTGCAGCAACCCAGTGACCCAGCTTGGCCTCGATGGGTGGTGGGATTGTGGGTAAATCACAGAGCATGGCTGGGCCTCACCTTTTCACCTGGGGCTATGGAAAGTGAAAACAGACAAGGGCTGCAAAGTGCTCAGGAGAGGGCCTGGGGTCAGCTAATGGCTCAGGAAGACGTTGGCAGGTCTTTCCTAGGGGCGGCTACAGGAAGTGCACTCCAGGGGTCGGCTTAGCCTATGCTAAGACCCAACGGGGCCAGAGATCACGTGGGAGGGCTGCAGCCTGGAGCAGAGGCCACATCCTGGAGTGGCCTGTGCACAGGCTAGGGAGGTTGGGCTGTGCCTCCTTGCCACGGAGAGCCCCGTAACGGGGCAGGAGAGGCAGTGGAGGGCATGGCGACCGGGTCTGCAGTTTAGAAACGTCCTTCTGGCTGCAGAGGAGAGGGATTCCCTCAAACTTGGGGCAAGACCGGGGCTGGGAGCTTGTGGCTACAGCTCCAAGGAACCTTGGTGGTGTACATTTTAATGGGTTTTGTTTTATTGTAGGTGATACTTGACACGGTTGGGTTTAATTGAGCCTTTGGAGAATTTAGATTCTTGGACTGAACTATTTCCAAATATCCCCTGTTGGAGCCTTCTGCTCAGCCCAGTAGACGGAGGGTCAGGTTGCGTTTTTAGGGCAAGCACCCACTTTGGGCAAGAAGGGGACCGTAGTACCATAGAGTCTGTGCACTGAGGGCAGTGGCCCGGCTTGGGTTCAGAGTCCTAGGGCTCGGGGTCCCCCCCTCCTCTGCAGGCCCCTCCCCCTGTCTGTGACCAGGGACTCGAGGTAAACATGGTAAGGGATTGGGGCAGGGTTGAGGTTGGCGACCTGTTCCTACACGCTGTGTGATCCGGGCCCTGGCTTGATTTCCCTAGGCCTTCCCTTCCTCGCCCCTGAGACGAGGCAGAAACAAGCCCTTGGGAAGCTTCTGACAGATTGAGGGGCGGGTGTCACAGTCACGTCTCCGGGGACCTCTTTCTGACCCATGGGCTGATTTTTCCCAGTGGCCCCGCGTCCAGCAGTCAGCATGTGCTTACAGATCAACCGCCACACTGCTGTAGACAGTACCCGTTGTATTTTTGATTGGTTTTGAATTGTAGTATTAGGCCTCATAAGGCTGTTTAAAAGTAAACTGGAAACAGGATGGTAGATGAACACCGAAAGGGAAAAAAGCACCATGAGAAAATCAGAAAGATAAATTAGACATTTGCCGTGAGACCTGGCCAGGAAATGAGAGCAGCCCTAATTGGTGTCGTGGGTCTTTGCTCGAACCCGCGGTCACAGGCGGAGGCCACCCAGGCCCGTCCTGCTGTCCCTTCCCCCGTCCTGAGTCACCCTCAGCTGGCGCGAGCTGCAGCCTCGCGTTTGGTGGCTCATTAATAGGCAGTGGAATTAGAGCTGACCTTTATAATCGTGACTCTTTTTTTTGTTTAATTATTAAATTTAAAAATGGTTAAATCTCAAATGAGCTGAAGTCTTTTGTACGAAAACCCCGTCTATCATTGCCTTTGTCCATAAAATATGTTTAACCCCAACCGCGTAATTAACGCCGGTGACTGCACCAGGCCGGCCGGGTTTATTATGTGTGCAGAGGACGCGGCCGGTCGCTCGCAGGCATTTTCCTGAGTTGCTTGGCAGGCGCTACACGCGGGAAGTTGAATCTCGTCTGGAATGGCTTCCACTTCGCCTCCTCCCGTTTCCCTCCACAATCCAGGTTGAGCAGAAAATGCTTCACAATTAGAGAAAAATGCCCAACAAAAGACAGTCAGCCAGGCTGACAGCACAGTCCAGGGAGAATGTGTGTCAGACGCAGGGACCCGTCAGCATCGTGGAGCCCAGCCCCCGACGCCCAGCCTGTTTCCACGCAGGGCAGAGAAGTCTCGTGGTATCTGAGAACCAGACTGCACACCTGATTCTGGGAGTCCAGGCGGCCCCGTGAGACCGAGTCCTGCTTATATGGTGCGTGAATTTGGCAGGTCATTAAGTCATTCTGGGATTCAGTTTTCTCATTTATAAAATAAAGGTGAAAAAAGAAAAAGGTCTCTGTCTTGCAGAATTAATTATGGTTTCAATGGGATAATAGATGTCAGATTCCTCACACGGTGCCTGGCACATAGACATTAGCTACCATACCGCTCTGCTTTCCTTTTCTTCCTCCTCCTTTTATTCCAACGCAGGTGTCCCCAAACTACGGTTCGGGGGCTGCATACGGCCCCCTGAGGCCATTTATCCGGCCTGCCGCACTTCCGGAAGGGGCACCTCTTTCATTGGTGGTCAGTGAGAGGAGCACTGTATGTGGCGGCCCTCCAACGGTCTGAGGGACAGTGAACTAACCTCCTGTGTAAAAAGTTTGGGGACCCCTGTATCCAATGTATACATATGTGGGACTATGAAAATAGCCAAGTAGAGGTTGTGTGTGCACAAAGTGGTGTGTGTGTGTGTGTATCTGTTATAAAGCTACAGTTGTTGTGTTAGTGTGGTACTAGCCCAACAATAGGCACAAGTCTAATGGAACTGAGTGAAGATCCCAGAGGCAGATCACCCAGAAAATGGCACTGCCAACCTTTGGGGCCAAGCATGGCATACTCAGTGGAAAGTGCTAGGAACATGGGGTAACCATGTGGACGGAACAAAATGGGATCCCTACCTCACACCATGCATAAGATTGATCCTAGATGGAGTAAAGGGGAAAGGCAAAACTTGGACATTTTAAGAAGAAAATAGAGGAGACTACATACTTCACAGCCTCAGGTTCGGACAGGGTTTCTTAAGCAAAATACAGAAGGTTGATAAGTTAGACTACATTAATATTCAGAACTTTCAAGAAGTAGTTTGAAATCTGCAACACACATAGCAAATGATTACTCTCCAGAATATAGATAAATGGGAAATAATAAATAAAGACCCTCCCCCCAAAAACTCAGTAGAAACATGGGCAAAGATGTGAACTGACATTTTATGGAAGAGTAAATGGGGTCAGTTAACATAGGAAAAGATAGCCTCCTTGGTAATTCGGAAAATACAAATTAAAACCACAACAAAACTAGGTGAGGATATTGTGTTAACTAAGCTTATTCTCATAATCATTTCACTGTATACATATACATATACATATACATATACATATACATATACATCAAATCATCATGGTGTAAGCCTTAAACTGATACAATGCTATATGTCAATTATATCTCAGTGTAGCTGGAAAGAAAGTGTCCAACCACCATTAACCTTCTTTAGCTCATACTAATTTTTCCACACAACAGCCACTGAAGTTTTCTTTGATTCCCCCCCCCCTAAGTATTACCCAACATCTTAAGATAATAGAGATACAGTAGCTATATTCAAGTACCCCCCCTTCGTATTCGCCAGGGGGATGACAGTAAAGGAGTCTGAGCCAGCACGCCCAGGTGAGGGTGTGGAGCACGGGGACTCCTCTGTATTGCTGATGAGAAATATGCAGGAACCCCAGACTGGAAAATAAATCGGCATGGTGTCATAAAGCCAAACATGCATACCCAGTGCCCCGCCTCCGAGCCGTGAACCTCAGCTAGACTGGGGTCCGTCCACGTGCAGCAGGAGAGAGAACTTGAATAGTTACCGTGGGCAAAAAGCAAAACACAGGAAGCCATCCTAGTGCCCATCGGTAAGAGAACAGTTAAAGAGACTGCAGAGTATTATGACATGCATATGTGAAAATGAATGGGCTACCACTGCCCACAGGAACCCCTGTGAATCTTAGAAACATGCTGAGTGAAAAGAGCAGTTTGCAGAGAACCGTGGAGAGGGACATGCGGTGTCTGTAAAACTCAAACCCAGCCGGCACTGAGGAATATTGTTTTAGGTGATGGAAGGAAAGACACACCGTTGGGATTCTGGCCCGCCCTTGGGGAGAGGCAGAGGGGTGAATGGGAGGGAGCCCGTCATCGGTAACGTTGCTGGTGCGGGCAATGCTCCGTTTCTCGACGTGAGTGCTCGCTTCACGATGTGCGTGGTGTTGTTATGCTTCATAACTTACACACATGCTTTGTGTGCTCTTCCCTACGCTGAGTGTTGCGTAATTAAAAACAGAAATAGAAATAGTGTGCCGCAGGAGGGCGAGGACGTGCCTGGCTGCAGCTGCAGCCCCCGGTCGGCCCTCCGGAAGGTGGGGCTGAGGAGATGACTGTGCAGTGTCAGGGACAACGACAAGGAGATTGAGCTGGGACCGGTGGGAGGGGCGGGAGGAGGGGAGGTTCTCACGGGAGTAGAGTCTGACAGGGATTGCAGGCCTTTTCCAAGATGTCACACACGTTTGGCGGCGTCCTGGGGAGGGTCGGGGACCAAACGTGGACAGGGGTGCGTTTGAAGCCTGTTTACTTAGGAGAAAGAGCAGAGCCTGGAGTTTCTGCTGAGGGGACGTGTGCTTGTCCGCTGTGGTCCATTGTGATTTCTCTTCCCACTCAATGTCCCGCGTGAGTGTTACACAGTGTGTGCCGTTATTAAACTCTTTAACATAACCAATAAAGCCGCCGCTGTGGGGGACCATCCATGAGCCTCAGGGCAGTCTGTAAGGACAGAACACCTGGAATGTTCAATTTTTTTTTTTTTTTTTTTTTGCGGGAACGGGACATGGTGGTTTTGAGGCACAGAGGAAGACCGGAGGGACCGAATCTTTCAAAATCTCGATAGAGCTAGAGAATTTTCAATGATGTACAAGGAGAGCATGAAAATGTAGAATGTTCTAGCAATTTCAGGGCTTGGGTGAGGGCTCCTCACCCTGTGAAATTAGGACCAAGCCCCAGAGGGGAAGAGGAGGTGACCGTCTCTTCCGCTCCCAATCCCTCTGCGCCCTTTTCTTCTGGGGCTTTGAAAACTCCCCGCTCTTCAGGATTAACGAACCGAAGGAACGTGGATCGTCGGTGGTGTCAACAGAACATGGACTGATAACACTCCTGAAAGATGCCTTCTGTGGACCCTGAGAGGACCTGGAAATAATGGGTCCGTGAAAACATTTGGTGCTTAGTGTGTCATTTTCTTATTTGTTTGTCCAGGACAACCTCAGTTTGGGTTCTGTCCCTGGTCACTTAGCAAAGGTCCTCGGTTTGATCCATTGTTTTTTTTTGTTTTGTTTTGTTTTTTACGACAGAGAGGTAGACAGCCAGCTGAAGGCCGGTCCGCTGGCGGCCTTGGTTTTCTGTTCATGCCAAGACTCTGGAAGCCATGTCCCCCTTTAAAATGCCATCCTGTGGAAATCACCAGCAGGGCTTAGGAGGAGGAGTTTTAGTGCTGGAAATTGTAACTTGATCAGCATCAGGGATATTGCATGTTACTGTTCAAGTTCAAACGGGATCCTGCTCCCTCCCTCTGTCATGGTGTCCCCTCGTCTTCCACCGTTCAGATTCGTTTAAAAACCTCTGCTCAAAACTGATCTGAGCAGGGCTTGGGTAACGAAGACAGTCTGCAGCTCACAGAGGTGACTTTTAACTGCAAAACCTAATTTGATGATGCCTGGCTTTGCCATGCTTTCCAAAGATACATTTTTAAATGCATGTAACATTGGAATATAGAAAGCCTTGGCCATTCCCCTGCCTAAAATATGGAAAAGGTGACAATTAACATCGTGCTCCTAATGCGTGTGGCGGCCCTGAATAGCTTCTGGGCTCTGTGGATCTAGAAGCAGTAGTCGTGTGTGTTATTGTTGAATTAAATAAAAGCAGCACCTTGGATTGTTACATATGCAGGTCTCTCTCCGTGCCCAGTGGAACAAAGGGGAAGGCCTATCATTCTTTCCCTTCAGTCGGCTTGAGGACCAGGAGGACGGGCAGAGGAGTCCAGAGAACCTGCTGGCCTCTAATTGTGTCTTTACAGCCAACTAGGCTACCAAAATGATTGTCTTTTTCTCTGCGAGCCTTACTGACCTGTGGCTAATGAGATTTGTGCTTCGATTAGTTGTAGAACATAAATTAGCTAATCAATGGCAGTGGATTCACATTATTCCTCGTACATGAGTTCTGCTGCAGTGATCTGTATTGAATAGCCAAGTCGATTTCGAGTACTCCGGATGATTCCGTTAACGTGGCCCACTGGAATCTGGTGGCTCCGGCAGCCTCCTTGCTGGTGAGGGCCGGGCCCGGCCTGGCTGACGCACCTGCCTCTCACGGCTCCCGGAGCTCTGCAGATTGTCCTTGTACAGTGAGGGCTGGGTAGAGTTTGGGAGAAAGTTGTGTAGGAAAAGCCAGAGAAAGTGTGGGAGAGCTCATAGCCAGAGGAGGGACCCTTTCCTGGAGAGAAAAAAAAGGGCTCAGTAGACATCCAAAGGCAGGAGAGCTGATAGTGGGTTCTCCAAGGGCAAACTTTGCAGAGAAGGCGTCTGGGTCTTCCCTTCTCGGCACCGGGAAGCGTACCTTTGCGCCATGCTGTGGCGGCCTCGTCTGCACAATTAACCAGCATCTTGGCACAAAATGTGGGGATTTGCACGGTCTTCAAGGCATCTGTGGGCTTTATGGTACAAGTTCTGTTAGTACTGAAGCCACAGAAAATTAAATGTTCCCCAAAGAACTTCCAGATGTGCTTTATTCTAATGGGGTCATTATGCAGTAAATTAAAAAGCAGGGTAAATGGAACTGTAAAATTTAAATTACTCTAAAACCACATCTCTTTGCTTTGAGCATTCATTTGTGGGGTTGCATTTGCAATAAATGTGAATTAGGCAGCTGCAATAACTGTTAATCATATATTTATAAAATAGTAATGAGGAAATGAATAGCAGAGCAAGACAGCTGCACATTTCTCTAATAGTATGTCAACTGTGAACATAATAAGATGTGGAACATTGTTTGGTGCTGGGCTGATAACACCGCTGAATGTAAGAGATCTCTTCAGCCTCTTAACTTTACATGAAATTATACATAAAATCCATAAAAGCCCATAATAATGCATTATGCCTCTGAATCGTATTCAATATTTTTCTTTGCTTTGATTTTCTGAAATGAGCTCTACTTTGACCGGAGCCGTCTTCCAGGCAGCGGTGAAGCTTTTGTTTCAGGCGACGACGTCGGCTTCTAAGACTGCGATTGGGTTTGAAGAAAGCAGGGCCGGTGCCGGCGAGGAGTTCATGGTGGTGCTTTGTTCCTTTTCTGGGCGTTGCTGTACGTGGCCAGAGGCATGCCTCGTCCTGGCTGGAGGACAGGGTGTGCACAGGCCTCCCCAGCTGTCCCCTGATGGCAGGATTGTGGAGAGAGGCGACCGGCCCCCCAGAACCACAGGGCTGCAGGCTCAGCGGGGTGAGAACAGGGAAATCACTCACCATCAGCCACTGTCCAGACAAACGTTGTCTGTGGGGCTGAGGCTGGGGGCTGAGGCGGGTCTGGACGGGGTGCTGGGAGTCCCGGTGTTAGGGAAGGACGGCTGCTCTGGGGAGTGGAGTGATGCCTGTTACTTGGAGATTTCCTTGGATGCCTCTGGCCTGGTGTTCAGACAAACCGCCCTGCAGTGATGTTCTGCAAACTGGGGCTTCGAGGCTGATTTCTTCCAAAGTTCAAAAACGGGCAGGGAAGGGGATATGCCATCGATTGTTCATGGAAAGGAGCTGTTGGCCAGTCTCCTCCTGTCACTCCACTGCACAGCATGCTGGGAGAAAGCAGGCGCTCCTTCTCAAGCATCCACTGCATAGGCTGGCCCCCCATCGCACCCCCTGCCCCGCATGCAGCACCCACAGGCCCCAGGTGTCCCCTGGTGGGAGTTTGGTGGCTCCGGGTGTGCCGTTCCCTTGTTCTGGCCTGGTCTTGGCTGCGTGTCCGACTGCCGTTGCTCCTGGACTTCTGCTCAGGAAGCTTCCTCCGACTTCTGGACACCTTTCCTTCTTCCCCTGGTGCTCAGGTTACTAGCGCACACGTGTGGCCATTATTACAGAAAACTTGGAAAATAGAAACAGACACAAAGAAGAAAGTAAACACTACCCATAACCATTCTCTGTCTGGGGATAATTCCTGTTAGCATTTGATACATTGTGTTTAGTTAGTCTTTGTTTTATTTGCATTCATACCTGTGGATCCAAATACAATCACGCAATACATAGCATTTTGAAATTGTTTTTACTCAATATATTGTGAATGCTTTTCATGTCATCAAATGTTCTTCTACATGGGGATATGGCATTTGACATGACTTTCACAGAATGGGCAACACAAAGATAATTTATTATAAATTATGTTGGGCAACAACATAATTTATTTAACCCTTCTTTTATTTGTTTAAAAATTCCATCGTTTAACCATTCTGTAGGCGTTTAACCATTCTCTTGTTGTTCATTTAACCACCTTTCATTTGTTGAATATTTATGAACATATTTTGCTCTTTTAAATAATGTTGTCCTTAAATATCTTTGCCAATTTCAAAAATGTGATGCCTCATTGTAATTTTAATTTTGAAATTTCATTTTTAGCAAAGTAGAATTCTCCCCTTTGTTTTAAATGTACTTGTATGTATTTTGCTTTTGAGGTGATTCAGCACAGCCTTCATGAATGAGGGGCGGTCCCAGTCCCGACTGTTCTATGGGTTGCACTGACCCCGTGCGTGGATGCTGGGGCCACACGCAGTGAGGAGGACCGAGGCCTGATGAGGCTGAACCCCCCCCCCCCCCCAGTGACAGAGTTAGTGAGTGCTGGAGATGCCAACGTGCATGTGCATGTCTGATCATTTTTCTACTGGGGTGCTGATAGCTTTCTCTTTAATTTATGGGAGCTGTTTGCATGTTAAGTATTTAATCCATTGTCCTTGTCCGTATCACAGTCTTTTCATCACTGTAGTGTCCCAGTGTTCTCAAAGGAGGCGAGAAGCACCCCACCAAGAAACCATTGCTCTTTTCATTTTGACTCAGTTCAGAGTGTCGGCAATTAGTGGCCCCGGATTCTTCCCTCTGTCATCTCATGATGTCTTTGCCTTCTGCAAGGTGTGTGTAGTGATGACTATTGTCCGCGTGAGGAGACTGAAGACGGCCCAGCGTTAGAGATTTAACCGGTGAGCCCATTAAAACAAACAAAAACCCCAAACAGTGTTAACAACAAAATCCACTCAATTTAAACCAAATCGACCCCAGAGGATCCCGAGATGGTGACTCAGTTAGTCTGGAGTCGGGATGGGGTTGCCAGGTAGGCCATAGAATACCCAGTTCAATTTGAATTTCGGATAAACCATCAATATTAAAGTTCCTAAGAATAGTTTTAAAAAATACTAAAAAAAAAGTCCTATGTACTATTTGGGACATACTTATACTAAAAAATTATTTGTTAGCCCTGGCCAGTTGGCTCAGCGGTAGAGCGTCGGCCTGGCGTGCAGGAGTCCCAGGTTTGATTCCTGGCCAGGGCACACAGGAGAAGCGCCGTTCTGCTTCTTCACCCCTCCCCCTCTCCTTCCTCTCTGTCTCTCTCTTCCCCTCTCGCAGCCGAGGCTCCATTGGAGCAAAGATGGCCCGGGCGCTGGGGATGGCTCTGTGGCCTCTGCCTCAGGCCCTAGAATGGCTCTGGTTGCAACAGAGCAACGCCCCAGATGGGCAGAACATCGCCCCCTGGTGGGCATGCCAGGTGGATCCCGGTCGGGTGCATGCGGGAGTCTGTCTGGCTGCCTCCCCGTTTCCAGCTTTGGAAAAATGAAATTAATTAATTAATTGATTGATTGATTAATTAATTAATTGTTGTTGCAAATGTGAGTATTTTCTATTTTTATTTGCTATGTCTCACGAAGCTACTGAGGAAAGCCTGCTATACTATGTTAATTAGAATGATAAATTTAGGGCAGAGTGGGAAATACCATATTTCCCCATGTATAAGACAACCCTTAATTTTGAAACCCGAAATTTGAAAAAAAATGTATTACATAAAGTTATTGAACTCAAGTTTTATTCATCATAAAATTCATACAACTCCTCATTCCTGTCAAAAAAAGCGGGAAATGCAAGTGAAAAATGTACAACTACTGTATAAGATGCACCCAGTTTTTAGACCCCAAATTTTTCTTGGGCGGGGGAAGGGTGCGTCATACATGGGGAAATACAGTAATAGGCGGGTGACTGGCCAATTCCCTTTAGTTTTGAAAGGTTTCCTCATTCCTTCCCATCTGGCTGAGTACATATACTGAGCAGTGCAAGGATAGAGGCAGGCTCCTCATGCCCAGTGCGGACGCATGGCTGTGTGCTGGTGCAGCCGAGGGAGGGAGGGAGGGAGGGAGGGAGGGGGGAGGGAGGGGGGAGGGGGGGAGGGAGGGGGAGGGAGGGAGGGAGGAGGGGGGAGGGGGGAGGGGGGAGGGAGGGGGGAGGGGGGAGGGGGGGGAGCTGCTTCTCCCTCCTGACCAGCCTTCCGCACCTGGACTGCGTTTCCGGAGCTGCCTACGCCGTCCACTGTGGGCCAGCCTGGCAGAGAGGAGAGGTTGGTCACTGCGGCAGCCAGGAGGATGAGTATGTGATCTTCCTTTTAAAGAACAAAAAAATGTCCAAAACTCCATCTTCTTTTCTGATGAAAAAGGTAGTAACATGATTTGCCAGAGAGGGTGTCTGGCCAAATCCGATTTATAATGGTCATCGTAGAAAACTGAGAAACAACAAGAAGAAAATGCAGTCACTCAGAGGAAAGCACCGTTAGCATTTTAGTATATTTCCTTCCAGTCTTTTCTTCCTGTGTTCCTTATTATTTTCTAAGGGTGAAGTGTGTAAGCCTAGGGGACAGTGGTCCCTTTTTCAGAGGCACAGAGGTGCAGGGGGTTTTTGGCCGATGTCAAGGTTGATGTCAGGGGTCACTTCTTACACCCACGAGCCAGGCACTTAGCCTTTCTGGAGTTCAGTTTCCTGCTCTAGAAATGGAGGCAAACAACAATCATGGTGATAATAGTCAACAGTTACACATCCCTGATGCTCTATACCAGACTTAGTTCTGCGGCGTCACCTGTATGAACTCATTCAGTTCTCACATTAGCTCTCCTAGGAGACAGGTGACCCCATCTCTCCGGTGTACGGGCGAGGAAACAGAGGCACACAGGGGGTCAGACGCGGCCCACGGTCATGCAGCCCGGCCCTCCGGCATCCGAGTTCATGCGCTTAGTTTTTACGCGCTCCCGCTCCTGTGTGAAAGCTCACTCGGGATGTCTTCCAGGCTGACCCTCCCGCCTCTGAGACTTGCCTCCCTCCTTGCACATGTCCTCGCAGGCACACTTGTGCTGTGTGATCTGTTCTCTGACCATGGACTGGACCGCAGTGGACATTAGACCCAAGCCGGGCTTTCACATGCTAAGAATATGGAGTTGGGATTCTGAGATGTAAGTTCACGTCCCCTGTTTACACACATGTGTCGAGTCAGGAGGTGGAGTTGTGCAGTCAGGTGGTGGGAGAGGTCCCTGTGTGCCCGCCTGATAACCACAGCAGAGAAAGGAGAGAGTGAGTATCTGTTTCTTGCAGAAAATGGGGGCTCTGATGTCAAGACCATGTTAAGCATTGTCCATGGGAAGGGCTTTATATACTCTGGTGTGGGGACAAATGATCACTTATCATGCTTGAACAGTTAATAGGTACTTGGCCATTGCATCCTTTATAATTTAAGCTTAGCCAACTAATGCTGTGTTAAATTGATGGAGGAATTCTTTACTTTTTAGAGACCCACTAGGCCCACGATACTATTTTCCCCAGGGGTGGTGCCTGTGGACACCAGTGAGAGTCCCCGAGGAAACCCATCTCCCCAATGTTCCAGCTGCAGCAAAGAAGGAAGGTTACCTAGGTCCCGTGGCCCTTCGTGAGGGAGTGCCGGTCTCCCCCCAGTTCCGCGCTCTGGCAGCCAGTTCTCCTCTGTATGTTGGCTCCATCTAAAGTGATTCAAGTGGAGATCTGATTGGGGAAGCTTGTCCAAATTCTGTAAGCGCCACTTCCGTGCAAACGAACGCTTGCAATCAGTTTAATTTTTTCCAATAAAATGATTAAATTGCTATTATTGCCAGGTCATTTTTATTAAGAAAACCTTTAAAAATGTTAATTATTGGGGCCCCTTGAAACACTTTCATCTTTCCCGACTTTGCTCTTGAGCCGAAAAGTGTCCTCGCGCATGTTCCCGGCACCAACCCCAGAGGGAAGTGTGGGCTCCCCCTTTTTTTCACACCTGCACCTATTCTCTGTTGCTCTAATATTTATGTGAATTTAACTTTAATTTTCCTGCCTTTCATCTTCTGAATTAGTCGTATAATGCACAGATCACTCCCTCACCGCTTCTTTCCTGTTTATTTGCCTTGACAATAGATTCATTAACCGACTCCGGGTGCTCAAGCCATGCGACCGCATCTGTTTCAAAGGGAGATTTAATGGCATTTCGTATTTTTCTACATTAGGGAAGATTAAAGTATATTACAATACCCTTTACTGCCCTATTTTCTTCCGCGGAGAAGTGGTCAGTTTTAAAATTTCTTCCCTCTCTTTCTTTCATCTGCCGTGTTCGATAAATCGCCCAGCCCTTTCAGATGATAGCCCCAGCAAATTGAGTTCTATATTACAACTCGGACACATTGTTGAGCCCATCAGCAGTCAGATAAAGCACCCCTATTCACACAGGACATCAAAAGAACAAATATATGTTCAAAGTGGGTAAAAAGAGGACCGAGTGCTCCGATACTTCATTTTCTTAATTGTTAGTGATTATTTGGCGAGTTGAAGGATGTTCCTTTTGCTGACTCTGAACCTATACTTAGGGATAGCGGTGTGAAGTCTGTACCGTATTTGCACAGACCTGGATGTAAATTCGCAACCATGCACGACACCACTCCATTCGCAGACTGGGCAGGCGCACCAGCTTTAATAGCCCAAGGGGCAGGCGTGCTAACATTTTAATAATGGGCAGTAATGTAAAATGCAGGATCCGGACCCATGCCTTTTTATTAGATCAGCCGTGTCCCGTCTTGGGAAATCGGGGACTTTAAGGCAGTCTCAAGCTAGAACAAGGGAGGTGTTGAGATTTAAGCTTTTTTTGGGGGGGGGGCAAGGTAGAAGTCAAAGCTGACGGGTACCCCTCGGGCTGAAGTTCGGTTCGGGCGGGCCATCTATCGCAGGAAGCCTTCTGCCATCGCAATAAACGTGGCATAACCTCACCGCGCGCGGAGTCCACGTGAAGTTTGGGGATGTTTGCGAGATGGGGGAGGAAAGAGCAGAAGACAGATTTTACGACAGTACAATCATGGGGTGTAGGTTTTAGGCAATAAGCAGGTAGCCTCGTTTTCTCAAAAGAAAAAAGAAAATAATGGAAAAGTGTAACATTCATTCGGAGGCCTCAAAGGCATAAAAAACCCAATTCCGACTGTTATAGGTCCCTGCAGGAGTCTACAAAAGGACTAAGCTTTTTAAGTAAGAAAACTAGATTCTGGCCCACAGGGCCCTGTCACTGCTGCTTTAATGGATGAAACTCTTTGGATATAAATATGCTGTTTACTTCTCAGCTTCAGCTTTCATAAAATATAACCTTTTTATGATTTATGACCCACAGAAAAACCGGAGGATGGATTTTTAGCTCTGAATTGGTTGGATGTCAACAAGAAAAATATAGATAACATATCGAAGTGGCGGGGTGTTAATGCCACACAAAATGATGAAATTATTTTTGTTTAGAAAAGTTAAGTTTTGTTCTTAAAGTTGGTGGATGGCAGTTGTGAGAGGCAGGGCCACTGAAAGCCTGTGAAATGTCTCTCATTTTGAAGTCCTTGTCCAGTGGCTTATAATCCGGGCATATTGACTCTAGTGCTCAATCAATCATGTCTGGTTAAAAAGTTTGGGCTCACCACAGACTCTTCCAGAGTAGGAATGGCTGTTTTTGTTTATTTGTGTTTTGCTTTGCTTTGTCTGACTCACTCGGTTTCCGAGAGCTACCTTGCGGTTACATGGTCACATCTCTGAACATCGAGTGTAGAAGCTGACCCCATTGTGTAGACAGGAGAGGACAGAACGTCTTTTTCTTTTCTTTTTTAACAAAGATGATTGGACAAAATGAAAAGCAAAACCTAAATAATTAAACAAAGTAATCTCCCAAATAAGCAAGCAAGCAAGCAAAGAAAAGCAAAACCCTAGACTCAAAGGCAACCACAGCTCTCCACACCTGCACTCACAACAGCTGACCTAGTCCTTGGATTTTGGACCGGAAGAAGAATGCATATTAATTTGTCATTTGAGGGTCTGTATTTTTCTTGTCTTGTTATTTTGTGTGTGTGCGTGTGCATCAAACAAGACATTGGTTGAGAACTGAAATATATATATGTTGTCCATGCCTTTTTTTAATAGAACAATAAAGTTGATTTTTAAAAAAATTTAGTGAGAAGAGGGGAGGCAGAGACAGACTCCCACATGTACCCCAACTGGGATCCACCTGGCAAGCCCACTAGGGGGCGATGCTCTACCCATCTGGGGCCCTTGCTCTGTTGTTCAACAACTGAACCATTTTTTAGCTCCTGAAGTGGAGACCATGGAGCCATCCTCAGTGCCTGAGGCCAACTTGATTGAACCAACTGAGCCATGGCTGTGGGAAGGGAAGAGAGAGGGAGAGAGGAGAGGGAGGGGGAGAGGCTGAGAAGCAGATGGTTGCTTCTCCTGTTGCCCTGACTGGGAATTGAACCCGGGACATCCACATGCCAGGCTGATGCTCTACCACTGAGCCAACCAGTAATGGCCTTTTTTTTTTTTTTTTTTTTTTTTTTTTGAGACTTGTGGAAAGAGCCTAATTGCAGATCAACAAACGAAGAAATTTGCAAATAGAATTGCCAGCCAAAGGGATGAGGTTGTCAAAGTGGAAAAAGTTTTCTTTCTCTCTTTTTTATAAAGCTGCGCTCAGTAAATTAAAATCTCATGCTCTGTAGGCTGGAAGACCAGCTCTCCAGTCTTTCTACAACCTAGAAAGAGCAGGACTGTGAGGCCAGGGCTGGGGGAGGCAGGATGATTTTTCACGGCGGCCAGAATGGAAAGGGTCCTCCTCGCCCACTGCTCTTTTGGTTTTAGACAAAAGGGTTCACTGAGAAGGACACCTGGACCAACAAGCTTGCCAGACATTCTCACGTCACTGAGAGCTGGGTTATATGGTCTTCAAGAGGGGTTTGCAGGCCCGTCCGGGGGGTGCATGTGAATACATGGGGACGAAGCACCCTCTCTGCTGGGGCCACAGGGCCTTGGGGTGCTGGGAACCAGGCAGGGCTTCGTTCGTGCACCCCACCTGGTGCTGGGAAGTCTGGGGACCCAAGAAATGGAGCTAAGAACCTTCCTGCCTTTGTGTGTCGGGTAGTTCACCCCAGGTGGAAGGTCACCTAACGAATGCATCAGCTGGGCACACTAGGGGACTCTGACCCAGGAAACACCCGAGAGCAGGGACTCAAGCACCAGAAGGGGACAGAGGACACAAGTGCTTGGGTCAAAGGAGAAGGAAGCCTCTTCCGACTGGGTGGACAGGAGGGCTCCCCGGCAGAGGTGGCCTTGCTCTGGGCTGGCATGAGGCAGGGGACAATCAGCCAGAAGCAGTGGTGGGATGGCCATGGGGACTGGGACGCTGGAGACTGCAGCGATGGCAGTGATCAGTGGTAGCCAGTGAGAGCGACAGAGTTGTAGAGGAAGTCAGCAAGGGAGTTCATCTCTCTAAATCTCCCGTTCTTCATCTAAAACAGGGGCTTGTAATGTGTCCCTTTGCAAATGACAGTCACTGTGAGGATGGGAGTTTTCTTCCTCAGTGGATTTAGTTCTAGTTTTGTTTTTATTCATTTCCACTGTATATTTCCAAACAAGGGCCAGAGATGCTCAATAAATACTTGTTAGACTCAAGTAGGGGGGCAGGGCTCATGTGGCCTGCAGGACACATGTGGTTATAAGGGATCAGGAGGCCCTGCAGGCCTGTCTCACCATGAGGTGACAGCTGGAATCGATGGGCGTCAGTCAAAGGGGAAGGAGGTGAGGAGGGCTGGAAGGGGCAGAGCCGGAGCTGGGCAGTCTGGGCTCTGCTCCTGCACCTCCAGTGGCTTCAGGGTGACTCCGGGCAGATTCCTGAGCCAATTTTCTTGACTAGAGCAGGAGGGGTTGGCCGGATGATATTTAGAAGACTTACAAATCTGATGTCTGAGAGTGTGCTGGGTGTTGAACTACTGTTGACTGAAAACATACTCCTGGTCCCTCCCTATCACCCAAGTCCCCTTGCTGTGAGATAGGCGTCCCCATTTTACAGTTGTGGAAACTGAGACCGGGGTACAGATCTGGTTGTCCACAAATCTACTGCTGGGTCCTGCTCTAATATGTCAGGTGGTGCTCCGTGGTCATAACGGTCAACCAAGGAGTGTCACTGTGCCAAGTTACAGACTGGAGCCTCAGGATTGACCACAGAGCATGGTGCCACTGCTGACCAGTACCACCTTCTTGTTAATCATTAGCCAGGTGCCAAGAACTCTGTGCCAACATCCTTATGAGATGTAGAGATCACCCATAGGGGCTCATGAAGTGTGAGTCTTACTGGGTTACGGGATCATTGGACTGGGCGATCATGTCCGTCTCCTGCTCACCCAGGACGTGGCTTGGTCTTAGGGTAATCAGATGGGGCTAGAAGTCAGTCAGCTTGTCTCAAAATAGAAGTCATAGGTTTTGTTCATTTCCTCCTGGATTTCTTTTGTCTTGGCCCAGAAGATGGGAGCTTAGAATCCCATCTGGTATGGCTCCTTTGGTTGAACTTTAGGAAAATTCATCCCTTTGCTCTCTGACCTTCAACCTTCAATTGGGAACTTCAGACCCAATTTCCAGGCTAGCCCTGACACCTCTGACTAATACCTAAAAGGAACAATTGGTTGGCAGAAAAAAAAGTCTTGGTTCTTTAATTAAAAGCCCATGTTTGGCTTGTGTTCAGAGGCATATTTTTGCATCTCAAAGTGTTTCTTTTTTCTTTGTAGTTGGGCTTTGCTTATAAATAGAGCTGGCTCAGAGTCACATTAATTTAATTTTATCTGTGACCCAGATCAGCCCAGAATGCTATTAATTTGATCTGACTGCCAGCATAAAACAACATTCACTAATACCTACTTTCTAGCGAGGTAATCGTGTCGTAAGTAGGATGCGTGTTGTACATGATCTTGATTTGAATAATCCTCACTTAGTTTATTTTATTTTATTTTTTGTCTACATAGATAAAAAAAGCTATTTTGTCAGTATTTTGGAAGTAGGAAATCATCTTGATTATTTTAATCAAAATCAGCATTTGTGAATTGTGGCATTCTTTCAGGGACAATTAATGTACAAGGCAGAGATTTGTCTCTGTGCCCTGTGCTGCAGATCTGTTGCAAATGCATTAAGACAGAGCAGAGGGGGCCACAAACATCCATGCCCTGGCCTCACACCAGGTCTTGGTGGCCTCAGGGTGAGCTGTGGAGGCAGGTCTATGAGATCTGCTACCCAGGAGCTGGGACTCTGGGCAGGTACTTGAAAAGATTGCACCTCCGTTTCCCCATTTGTAAATGAGGGACTGATATGATTAGACATGGCATGTTGGATTCCCCCCAGTGTCATTGCTTTATGCCAGGAGACCCCAAACTTTTTACACTGGGGGCCAGTTCACTGTCCCTCAGACCGTTGGAGTGCCGGACTATAAAAACAACTATGAACAAATCCCTATGCACACTACACATATCTTATTTTTAAGTAAAAAAACAAAACGGGAACAAATACAATATTTAAAATAAAGAACAAGTAAATTTAAATCAACAAACTGACCAGTATTTCAATGGGAATTATGAGCCTGCTTTTGGCTAATGAGATGGTCAATGTCCGGTTCTATATTTGTCACTGCTAGCTGTAACAAGTGATATGACATGCTTCCGGAGCCGTGATGCATGCGTCCTGTGTCACTGGAAGTAGTAGTGTACGTGAGCGACGACGCGCTTTGCGGCACCGCCACATACAGTACTCCAGGAGCACAGGATGCATCCAGGACTACCAATGAAAGAGGTGCCCCTTCCGGAAGTACGGTGGGGGCTGGATAAATGGCCTCAGGGGGCCGCATGCGGCCTGTGGGCCGTAGTTTGGGGACCCCTGCTTTATGCTTTCATCACCAAGAGGCTGTGTCTCACTGGCTCTGGATAGGGCATATATACACACAATGGAATGTTATGCAGCCATAAAAAAGAATGAAATCTTGCCATTTGCAAAACATGAATAGACTTAGAGGGTATTATGCTATGTGAGTATTGTATTTCTTTTTGAGTATTTTCTTAAATTTTATTTAGAAAATTAAATTTAATAGGGTGACATTGACCAAGAAGAGTACATAGGTTCTAGGTAAACATTTCTATAGCATTCAAACTGTTGATTACGTTGTATAAGAGGGTTGTATATTTAAAACCCATCCATTTGGTTAGAGTTGCCAGATAAAATATAGGATGCCCAGTTATGGATGAATTTCAGATAAACAAAAAATTGCTTTTTCTAACCTAAGTGTGCTCCATGCACTGCTCTGAATATGGTGCCTTAATACCTCTCACCTCTCTGCTTGGCTTGGCGTCATCCGGCGGCTCATGGAAGCCCAGTTCAGTGGCCAGAGGGGTGTGGGCTTTCCCCAGCGTTGCTTCCTGAGTGAATTTCAGTCTGACACCCCGGCCAGCTATCCAGTCAGACCGTTGCAGACACACTGCAGTCCAGCCCGTCAGCTGGAGGGGAGGTACTGATGTTCAGAGCCCCGAAGTCATTCTCGTTCCCATGCTGCCTTTCCTGGCGGCGTGGTATTGAGGGCGGGGCGGTTGACTGTGGATCTGGAAGCCTGTGGCTCATCTCAGCCTTGTCCCTGTGTGATCTTGGCGAGGTCACTTGGCCGTTTTCGGCCCTGGTTCTTTGGACTTGGATGTCAAGGCATTAAGTGAGGTGCTCCCCCAAAGGCTCTGTTCACATCTGAAACCTAATGAAACTCTGAAAAGCCGGCAGGCACGATGGTCTTAATTTAGAAACCTAGAAATTTTTTCCATCTGGAGGGGAACTTACTTGATCATGATTAAAAAAAAATTATATTTGTTTCCTAAATGCTTAAAAACAGGATCGACTCTAAGAAAGAAAATCCCCAAACCCTTAAGGAAACGTTATCTTTTTATAGTGTATCCTCTTCTCCGTGGAGGAAACATTTGCAATCTGTTTAGGGCTAAGTGGTGTCTGAGTCTTTACAGCGACTGCGCCAAAGACCAAGAATTACCTTCTGCTGGAGAATGCGTGGAAAGAGATGCGGCCGCGCGCATGCGCACAGTTATGCAAACAATCCTGGTGCACAAACCCGTCAAGGCAGGCGTAAAGAGCAACAACCATGGGGACAGGGACAGCAAAGGCTTCTTTGTGCTCAGCGCTTGCTTTGTACCAGGCACTGCTCTATGTACCTTACACACACTATCTCCAGCTCCCACGATAGCAACCGCCCCCCACGTGGTGCCGGGCTGATACCCTTTTCTCGGGTAGGGGAATCGCACTGGAGAATCAAGGAAGGGAATAATGACTCATCTCCTAAGATTGGAGGGAGAGACAAAAACAATCGTTATCCTTCTTTTAGAGATGAGGAAACCGAGGCTCAGAGAGGCTAAGTGGCTTTCTAGGTCTCATGCACACCAGTAGCAAAGCTGGTGTTAGAGCCCAAGTCTCTCCCCACCCCACCCCACATGTATCTTCAGCCTGGTCACACAAAAGGGGACAATTCAAACCGTCTCGCTAATGCAGATGATTTTATTCCCAGGGCGGTAGAAAAGGAGAACTGTGAAGTCAGGCATGCACCTTGACTGCCAGCTCGAGGCGAAAGCCTTCAGTATTTCAGCACAGACTGGCTGTCTCGCATCGGCCCCAGCAAACACCCTCATGCAGTGGGCTCTCTGATCTGAGGCAGAAAGCTGTAATTAACCATAACCATCACTGTGAGCCTAACAGAAATACAGAGTGCTGGTCCGCCTTCCCTGCCGTGCATACCTCAGACCTTTAACCATAATGGGCGATGTATTTTGCATTTATTTGCATGCAGGCTTAATGTTTTGAAACAGTGCATCACTTCAGGGCCTCGCTTGCTCCGGAGAACTTTGCTGGTGTGAATAAAGCCAGACTTTTATTTTGAGGAAGAAATAAAAGCCAGGAACGGAGAGCCTAGGACCAGGACCTTGAGTTCGGATCTTACCTCGGACCCTTAGCCTCTCTAGAGGTGGAAAGTATAACTCCTCACTTTAAACTATGAGAATTAGGCTGGATTCCTTTATCAGATATAAACCTCCTTTCAAAGACTTGATTGCCATGTAATTTAAAGATACAAAGTGTAAAATTGGTTTAATAAAAATGATCAAATTGATTCCAAAGCAGTCATACCCGGTATTGGGGGCCAGATCTTGTAAGTGGTTCACAAGAAGCATCTCATTGAATTCTCACAACACCTCTGTGAGGCCCAGATGATTACACCCACTGGACAGGGGGAGAAATGAAGGCTCAGAGACCCAAGGAACTTGGCCTGAAGTCACCCAGCTAAGTAAGTAGTGAGGTCCGGTTTCAAACTCAGGTTTGTTTGGTTCCAAAGCGTAAACTCTTTACTACCGTAATAAACCAACTAAAAAAGTGAAGACTAAATGAGCTAGATTTGACAAAATATATAGGGTTCTGTCTGGGCTGACCCTGTAAAAAAAAAATCACTTTTATAAAATGCCTTTAAGAGTTAAGATTTTATATTTGACTTTTAATTTTTGTCTTAAGAAAAATAAATCATCATGCCAAAAGTAGGAAGGTTTCGTCCATGTAGTGGACTCTGCAAATTCTCATCGGAGGCCCAGTAGTCTTGGAGAAGTCATCTCGTCCCAGTAGGACTCACCCTTCTATGGGGCACTTAAACTGCAAGGACCTCTGGATTTGGGGAGTTACCTTGCGCTATGGGTCCAGTACTTCCAGCTCAAGGATGCCCTTTGGACCTGAGATTTTTTCCTGAATGAATAGCTATTCTTTCATTTCGTCTCCAGACAGGGCTCCAGTAAATACAGAGATTCTCAAGCCCTGCTAGCAGTAACTCTGCAGTGTCCTTACCCCATGAGGAACCCTAGGAGTCCAGACCCTCCGGAAGCCCCGAGGTGGGACTGGCCCAGGGACCCAGGGTGCCGTACCGAAAGCCACTCAGGGTAGTGTGGGCAGAGCTGGTTTGTGGGCCCAGGCTCTTGACCCCTGGGTTTGTGGGCTCTTTGCAATGGATCACAGACACTGACCAGCCCGTGAGATAACTCGAAAGAAGCTTCTACTCCCGAGGTTCTACAGAACTGGGAGCTCATTCTAAGACCCCGCGTGACTTGTTTGCTCCATGGTCCTTGCTGAGCCTTCCCTTCTTGTGAAGTTGAAATAGTCGAGAGCATCCTCTGTTGGTGACTCTTGAAAACCTTGACAGTAGGTGTCAGAGCTCCTAGGCTTTCCTTTCTCAAGGTTAAATTTCCATATTTCAGGTGGGATGACCAGAGACAGGACCATCTACGAGGAAATGAAGGGCATGGTTGAAGGAGCTCAGAAAGGTGTAAAAACTGAGAGGGTACTGTTTGGAGAAGACCTGGGGTGCTCAGGCACAATCATTCTTTTCAAGTCCATGCAGACATACTGCGTGGAAGGGGAAATTGTCTTACTTCTTCACGACCCTAAAAGAAGGCTGAACTAGGCACTAACTGGTAGACCAGATGAGCCTTGCTGTCACTCAAGCCCAAGATTCTATGACTTGCTGGGCACATGTCCCCTTTATACCCTCAAATTACTCTGTTCTCCCTTCGACTCTCTCCCTCCTGTCCCATGGGGACCAAAATGGATCCTCAAACCCTAATGTCTGATTCAAAATAAATAAAATAACCAGAGATGCTATTATAACTGGCACAAGAACTACAAGGCAGCACAATTCAGCTCCTTCCTTTTCCTAATAATGAATAAAACCACACCAGCAATTTGCCCTTGAATGCATTTGTCAGTCAGAGAGCCGACACTTAGGAAGCTCCCCGCCAGAGTGTCCTCCAGGTATTGTCTGTAAGCGAGAGGAAACACACTTCTCAGCATCGTTACAACTGGAGCCAATAGGCTGAGAGCTTGTTTAGTTTTTCAGAAGAGGGTTCTCCAGCATTTGGCTGGCCTAATGAAAACTGGTCTGTGTCTACTCTGGCCGAATCCTTTGCACAATGACACTGCCCCTGTTCTATAATTTTTGCTAATTGCCACTTGAACAAAAGCCACATTGTATAGCATCTCGGCTGTTCTGTGGTCTCAGCATAGAACCGGCCAGAATGTCGAAAGCATTCTCATTGGGAAACCTTCCTCCCCAGGGCTGGCTGTGTTTACGCTGCAGAGGCAGGAGGCCTATTTTCAAACTGGGTCCAAGTATGTTCCACTCAAAAGGAATTTAGGCAGAGACCATGAGTTGGCGACTTAAATATTTGCAGGCGGATGGTATCACCTTTTAACAATGTTTAGGGTAAGAATAGTTGTGACCTAATTCATGAAGGCTTCAAGAATTTCTGTTTTGAAATGAGCTTATTTGCTTCAGGAGCTTAAGAGATTTCATTAGAGGGTGGAGTGCTCAGGGCTACTGGCAGGTGAAACGTTGGAGTTAGCGGGATCTGGCATGAGAGGGGTTGAGGCGATTTATGTCTAGATTTCAGCATGACTGTGGAATACCTAAAACTGGGCATAGTTGTCATCGTTTGTATCACGTCCTCAAAGGTGACCAACCTCTGATTTAGTCTGAGTGTATTGAAATTGGGTTTTCAAAATAAATGGTTGAGTGATTAGAATATAATGATATCTAAGGTCCTTTCTCATACTTTCAATTTCATGCCCCTCTGTTTTTGAGACCCCCATGAGCAGAAGGCTCCATGGGCATGGATCATTGTCTGAATACCACTCCATGGAGCACACTTCAGAAAACCTAGCCTGGATAAACATGGTTGATCCAAGTACAAGATACTCATGGTGACCTGTCTTGGTGGGCTGTGGCAGACTGTGAATTTCACAAAGTAATAACTGTAAAAGAAAATTTAGAGGATTTGAGTTAGGGTTGTCAGTTTTTAATTTTGGTGGGTAAAAGACACATGAAAAAAAGTACCTACTACCATCCACATTCTGTAAAAGAAAAGACATTTTAATACAAAAACATATTACGGGTATAATTTTGATGCAAAGGAGAACCCTTTCATTAAAACAAATGTGGATTGATAAGTCACAGTTTGAATTGTTCTATTTTTTTAAACTTCAAAATTTTATCAGGTATTAGTCCTGGTGTTTGACAACCACAGCTGTCATGCTTCGGGCCTTTCTTCTTTATCTCTTCTGTGGTAAACTGTGCAGAAGCTACACAGAAAAGCTTTTGTTCAAGGTGCAGTGGTCAGGGGTGCAGAACAGGGCAGGGCATGACATGAAGGATTTAGCCAAAGCAGATTCAAATCTCCCATGTGGCGTTTTTACTCCCCTCTCCTCAGTGGCTGTGCACCTTCTCCTCGAACACTGGCAGCCCACGGAGGCTCCCTATGTCCCAGACTGCATTTTGAGGCGGCTACAACTGTTACAAAGTCCTACGGTGAACAGAAACCCAACACTTGGTATCTGTTGTCCTATCCTCTGAGGCCACAGGAGGCAAGCTTACCTCCTTTCCTTCATAACAGCGCTTCAGAGGGAGGACGGCCAGCCGACCCTTCCTCCCCACTCTCTTGCCCTTCACTGTAGGAAACATTTTGAATCTTTTCATAATTCCAAAGCACCTTATCGTCCTGATTGGGATGCCCTGGACGAAGTTCAGTCCAATTCGTCTTAGAATGTGGTGTGCAGAATTGAACTCCGGACCTGGGAGAGACTCAACTGTCTTAGAGGAAGGAAAATTGTTCCGGATGTTGTTTTTTGTTTTGTTTTTAAGTAAATAACAGTCTGATATTGAATTAGTATTTTTTTTAACTTAAATTGAACTTGTAACTCAAGCCAGTAATTTTTTTTAGTCATATGTGGCCACTGAGTGGGTCATCTCATTTTATAAATGTGCTGTGCTCTTTTCACCTTTCCCCCTGTGCTGTTTCTGCCATTACCCCTTTCCGGTCCAAACTGATCTCTTATGAAGTCAGCATCACCCTAATACAAAACCAGACAAAGACATTACAAAAAATAGATCAAAACTACAGTTCAATAACTTTCATGAATATAGATGCAAAAATCCTTCACAAAATATTAGCAAATTGAAATCAGCTATATATGTATATGTAAAAGGATAATACATCATGATCAAATGGGGTTTATACCAGGAATATAAGGCAAGTTAAACATTAAAAATCAATCAATGTAAATCACCAGTTTGATAGAACAAAATAGGAAAATCATATGATTATCTCTGCAAATGCAGAAAAAAATATTGAAAAAGATTTAATACTCATTTATGATGAAAAGAAAAGAAAAAAAAACCCTCACAGCTAACTAGGAACAAAAGGAAACTTTTTTAATTTGTTAAAAGGCATCGATGAAAAATGTATGAAGAATATCATGCACGACGGTGAAAGAGTGGATACATTTATTGTGAGAATAGAAAAGAAGCAAGGATGTTTGCTCTCACCACACCTATTCAATGTCATAATGGAGGCCTTAGCTAGTACAGTAAGAGGGTAGAAAGAAATAAGGAGCATCTGGTGTGAAGGAAGAAGTAGAACCATCTTTGTTAGCAGACAACATGATTGCAAATATAGAAAAGGCTAAGACATTGACAAAAAGGTTGCTTGGACTAATAATCAAGTTGTAAACACAGGTTATTATTTTTAAAAAATAGTATTTTCATATACTAGCAATAACCAATTAAAAATAGCATAAAAACACTTAGGGGCAAATATGAAATATGTATAAGATTTGTTTGCTGAAAATCTCATAAAATTAGTGAGGAATTAAAGAAACGAAGTAAATGGAGAGACATACCATGCTCATGGACAGGAAAACTCAATATTGTTCAGATATTAATTCTCCCCAAATAAGTCTGTTTGTTTGGTGGAATCACAATCAAAATGTCATAGGTTTATTTTTTGGTAGAAATTGACAAGCCAAAACAATTTTTAAAAATAGTTGCTGAACTCATATATATTTCTTAATTTCAAGATGTACCACCATAAACCTATTATAAATAAGAGACTATAGAATCAGCATAAAGTATAGAAAAATAAGCCAGTCTGGAATCTTCGGAACTATACCCACATATTTGTGGACAACTGATATTTGTCAAAGATGCCAAAATAATTCAGTGAGGTAAGGAGATTCTTTTTTAACAAATCATGTTGGAACAAACTTGACATCCATGTGGAAAAAATGACCTTTGATCCTGACTCAGACCATAACAAATGTTAACTCAAGATGGGCCATAGACCTAAATACAAACGTTAAAGCTATAAAACTTCTAGAAAAAAATATGAGAAAATCTCTGTGATATGTGGTTCCGTTTACATGCTGTTGTAGAACAGGCAAAATGAACCCATGGTGAGGGACAGCAGATCGGCGGTTGCCTGGAGCTGGGCCGTCGTGTGGGGACCAGCTGCGAAGCGGCACGAGGAAACTTGTTGGGGTGCTGGAAAGGTTTCATACTTGAATTTTGACGGTGGTTATTTGGGTGGATGCATTGATCAAAACTCCTTCAATGGTACACTTACTATGAGTTATGTTATTATATGTAAATTATACCTCGATAGAGATGCAGAAAGCCTAATGTCTCCCATACTTCATTTCAGCTGGGATCTTGTTCTAGGAGAGAGGGGTAAGTGGTTAACACAGTCGGTCAGTCCCTTCGTGTGAGACTCAGAAGACCGTGGTGTTTAGCATCTCAGGAACATTCTCCAGCAGGGCAGGACCCGTCAAGGCGTTGCAAGATGCATCATCATGCCTAAGAGACACGCTGAGGAGACCACCCGGACAGTGTTAACATCTGGTTGTGTGGCACGTGTCGACCGTAGACCCCAAGGAACCCGTGCTTCTCTCTGCGGGGTCTCCTTCCTTTCCACCCAGAATGGACATGGCCGAGATGAGTGAACGCCGGCACCCGTGTGTAGCAGAGGCTGGATAGAGGAGAGGGTGGGGTTCAGGGAGAGGACAGGAAGGGCGACAAAGGGCAGAGAGTCCCCTGGAGGAGGGACTTCGGTTTCCCATGGCTGTGTGTGTGTGTGTGTGTGTGTGTGTGTGTGTGTGTGTGTGTTAGGGGAGGGGAGGTGGAGGTGGGAAAGAATGGCCTCTGTCCCCTGGAGGGACAGGAGTGGAGGGAAACCAGGGAGCCTGTCTACTCCTCACCTGCCCGGGGTGCTCTGTGGCCGGGAGGGCTGGCCGGAGCCCAAAGTCAAGGGCAGCTCTGAGCCACCAGAACAGAGTGACACTGGGGTGAGGGTCGGGCAGATTCACTGGGTTCACATAACTGATATTTTCTGGACACCTGCCGTGGGCCACGCCCATGTGTGCTTCAGGCTGGGGAACAGGAAGCAGGACGTGGAGTGGGGCAGAGAAAGAGACACAGATGCAGCCCAGTGAGGTGAAGGTGGCCAGAGGGAGCCCGTGGAGGCTGGACCCACTCAGCGGGTCTTTGAGGATAAACTGGTATTTCCTGTGCAGACTGGGGGTGTGGGACACCCTTCGGACTTTGGTTAGCAGAGACAAAGCTCCAGAAACAGAGCTGGATTGGAATCTGGGGGGGCCTCCAGCACTTATTTTGTGACCTCGGGCTAATGACTTAACTCTCTGAGCCTCTGTTTCCTCACCTGTGAATTGGGAGAATAATACTCCCTACCTTGCAGGGCTGTTTCTAAGACTCCATGTAGAAATTGAAGTGCAGTGCACGGCACACAGTAATACTTATATTACTGGTATTTACACAATCTAATAACTATATGATCGATGAAACTATGGTGGCTTGGATTCTGCCATGAACCAGGCAAGTCACTTCAGTTCTTTGGCTCTGATTCCTCATCTGTGAAATGGGCACGTTAGACTCGGTGACGTCCAAGCTTCCTTCCAGCTTGAACGTCCTGGGACATTTTGCTTTGCACGACTAATTACCCTCTCCTGTAGCATATGTTTCTCTGAGACACTGTGAGCCATTGTGATGCCTAGCACAGTGCTTTGCTCACAGTTACAGCTTAATAAATATGCGTGGAGTCCCTGTCACAAATTTGCTATTTGCTTACATACCACATGGTCGCAAACGTGGTTCCCATGCAAGGGTTTTTTCTTATGACACTTCAGCTTTTTAAACAGAATGAATACATTGTTTACATGACTGAAAAGGATGTAAGGCTTTGAACTTGAAGAGTCAGATACATCTGTATTCTCGGGGCAGAGGCTGGCAAGATGCCGGTGTCTGGCGCCCAGAGCTGCATGTAGGGGGTGCTGGGGGAGCCACAGGAATGGCTAACAGTGGGTAGCAGCTGGCACTCCACTGGGCAGTGTGCTGATTCTCTGCTCTGCAGCATTTTGCCCCAGTCCATTTACCTGCCTTTTTAGTTCAATGTGTAGGTGTTTCAAGCTGTAAAGAACTTTCTTGTGTTTCACGGGCTTTACGGATCTAGCTTTCCATGTTCTTGGCCATGAATTTTCAATAAGAGAGACCCTATCACCAAGTGCTTTCAAAAGAAGCGATCTTCATCAATAAATGATGCTCTAATAAAAAAAACCGATGGGGAATGCTATCTGAATGAGGCGATCTGGAGAAGCACACAGGAAGAAGAATAAAGTTTTGATGGTTGGTTTTGTTCTGACACCGCCCATCCACAGTCCTCCGTCAGGAGACAGAGCGTGGGGGCGCCCTCTGTTTGAATGTTCCGAGTCACCGACTTGACTTCCGCTCTGTCTATAGGTGGATAAAACTGCATTCTATTAATGAGTTCTGGGGCTTTATTAGAATTGATACGGCTTTCCTCTTAACAAGAATAGAAAATGGCCCTATATGTGAATCTGTTCTCCTGGGGAAGATAGTATCAAGGGCTGAAAAGGAAACAAATGTATTTTTTACATTATTATTGCAGTATTTACATCTTGATCTTGAAGACTTCTTAGGGTCCCATTCGTCCTTCTCTCCTCTAGCTGCTGTGTTTACTGGGCAATGTGATGATACGATTTTTCTCTCCTGCAAAAGGAGTCATTGTCTCAGGATCTCAGGTCGTCTGTGGGGCTCCAGGACATCCCCAAATCCCTAAATAGGTTCAGGTGAACAACCACGCACTGGCCGAGAAAATACTCTGCCATTCACAGGGCGCGATCTCACATTGACTGGCTGCTGAATAATCCTATGTAGCAGCAAAGGCAGGACGCATTTCTACCTGCTGGAGTCCCTGTCGGCATGACCACAGCTTTGGGCTCACCTGGATTTTCAGGCTATGCCAATACTGGGTCCGTTGGCTTTAAGTGAAAAGGGGTGGCAGGGGTGGGGGGGGGGAGAAACCCACCAAAATCCCTAAAACCTTTCGACATCCTTAATGTCCCATTTCTGCCAACCAGGATCTCACGCCAGTGATTTGCTCAACAGCTGGGTGATGACATGCTTTTTGGGTACGATATATACACTAGGCCATTAGTCTGCAAGCAGCAGTTGTCAGCTCTGTTCCCATTTAGAGTAATTTTCTCACTAATATGGCATATTCTTCAGGGGTAAAATGCATTTTCCAGCCAGATACTCCCCCCCCCCCCAATAGTGAAGTTGGTTTAATGATCGGATTTCAGCCAAGGGAAGGGAAGCCAGTGATTGCCACTGGTTGTGTGTGAAGCTACCGAAATGAAAAGGCTTATTTTAAAACACATTCACACGAACAGGCAAAAACCTCTCCTTTCCAGATTAATGAACCTCATTTGAGGGGAAACTCAGGCACAGATTTAAGAGCTAAGTAAGGTACTTAGGACCTTTCGGTGCAAAGCCGCACGTGAATGTACGTTTTTGAACCGCGATGGTGGATGTTGCGGTTTTAATAGAGGCAGTGATGACCAGTGAGCTACGGAAGACAGGTGTCTTCGGGCCAACCTGCCCTGAAATGACAACATATGATCCCCCCCCCCATCCACCCATAGGCCTTGAATATTCAAATCAATTAAACAATTAATTCCCACCCTGCAAACTTGCACGTCAAACCTCAGCCTGTGGCCGATTTATTTGCTTGAATTATAACCCCCTGAAAAGCAGCGGCTCCTAATGGAAAAGCTAACGGGGCCTTAAGTACATGTGGTGAGCGGAGCCGCTATAATTAACTCTGCTTTGGATCCCCCTCCCCCATTAATATTTTAAAGATTTTTAATTAAAATAATTACATGAATTTATGAAAAATACTCCAGCACCTCAAGTATTTCTCCTAGGCCCCAGTCTCAATGGTTTCCCTTCCCGGTGTCACTTAGGTATGGATTTCCGCCCTGGTCCTTATCACGCTGGCCCTGGCACGGGGCGGGTGGGGGACAGCATTTATTTCCGACCCTGAGACCTCCTGCTCCTTCTCCCTTTGCCGTCTCAACATTGGGAGCAGCACGTTCACAACCAGTCTTCTTTTGGTCAACATGGATGCTTCTTTTTTTTTTCTCTCTCTCTCTTTTTGTTTGTCTGTTCCTTTTATTCCCTACTCCATTTATCTGTGGCATGGAAGTCTGGAGATGAAGGCCCTTCCCTTTCCCCTTTGCTTTGTGTATAGAACTTGCAATGCTGTAGAGTGGACGGGTGGACCAGCTCTCTCCGTAAAGGGCCACGAAGGAAATACTTTAAACTCTATGGACTGCATGGTCTCTGTCGCCACTCAACTCTGAGTGGCGTTTTAGCAGAAAGCAGATGCAGAATGTATATAAATGTGAACATGGCTATGTTCCAATAAAACTTTATGTACAGCCTGACCTGTGGTGGCGCAGTGGGATAAAGCGTCGATCTGGAACACTGAGGTCACCAGTTAGAAACCCTGGGCTTGCCTGGTCAAGGCACATATGGGAGTTGATGCTTCCTGCTCCTCCTCCTTTCTCTCCCTCTCTCTTTCTCTCTCTCTCCTCTCTGAAAATTGAATAAATAAAGCCTTTAAAAAAAAACTTTATATACGGACATGGACATTTGGATTTCACATTGATTTTTACATGTCACAAAATAGTCTTTTTAAATTTTCTTTCCAGTTCTTTACAAATGTTAAAACTGTTCTCCTGCTCGCCAGTCGTTACCAAGCATACAGCAAGCAGGATCTGGCCCTCGGGCCGTAGTTTGCCAGCCCCTGGGAGAGGAGGCTGATTGAGAGTGTGGTTCTTCCCGGGAGTTGGGACTGCTGGGCGGGCGGGCTGGCTGGCTCAGTGTTCTGGGTGTGGGACAGTGGGCCTTGGGTGGGCCTTGGGTGGCCCTCTCCGTGTCTCGGCCTTCTGGTGTGGAGCGTGGAGATGATGGCGGTGCTGTTCCCCTGGGAGTCTGGTTCTGATGCTTCAACGGGATGGTTTTTGGAAAGCAGGGAGCACAGTGCCCGGCACGTCATAATGCAACAGCAGTGCCCACTGAGGGGACATCTGGTTCTGGCACTAACTTGTGTGACCTTGAACAAATGAACACACATTTTTAGACTTTGGATCGCTCATTTATTAAAACAGATAAAATGACCTAATAGCAAAAACACCCAGGTGTGGACTAGAACCTTCAGGGACCACTACTGGCTCAGGGGGCCTGATCCCCCGGGGATGAGTACCAAAGTTATTGGCATTAGGATGGTGGCCCCTGGTGGGATTTGCTTCTGGGTGTATTCTGATTCTACAACAGGCCCTCAACACAGGACATTGAGTTGTAAGGTGCTATCTCTTGGGTGCTCCTTGGGAGAAAGAACTGGGGTCCTTCTGTTTTTGTGACCGGTCCCCATTTGTGGAACTCCGCTGGCACTGCAGATATCGTGATGGCTCAGTTACTGGGAAGACCAGCCTTGTGTAGGACGGCACGCAGCCCCGGGTTCCACACAAGGAAGTTAACCTGGAGAGGTTGAGACCAACTCCGGGTCACTGGGAAGTTGAGTCAAGGTTGTCCTGAGTCTGAAACCCAAATCTCAGTCATTCTCTTTATGTCATTGCTGTGTCTATACAGGGTCTGACCTGTCGTCTACTTACTGTTTTTAAAATAGACTCGCTATTTTTACTTAGGATCTTTTTTTTTTTTTTTTTAAGTGAGAGGAGGGGAGATAGTGAGACAGACTCCCGCATGCACCCTGACTGGTATCCACCTGTCAACCCCCTTCTGGGGGCTGATGCTCAAATCTACCAAATTATTTTTAGTGCCTGAAGCTGATGCACTCAGACCAACCAAGCTATCCTCAGCATCTGAGTCCACGCTGGAACCAATTGAGCCACTGGCTGCAAGAGGGGAAGAGGGAGAGAAAGGGGAGATGGAGGGAAGAAAAGCAGATGGTTGTTTTTCATGTGCCCTGACCGGAAATCGAACCTGGGACACCCATACACTGGGCTGATACTCTATCCACTGAGCCACCAGCCAGGGTCTTAGGATCCTTTTAAAAATATTTCCTTTAGAATGGAATTTATTTTGTGCGATAATATGAGGTGCTCTTTATATATTTTACTAATAAATATTAAAATAAATAAAGTAAAAATTAGTTCATAATGTTGACCATTGAGAACCATCTATGGATGGTCAGCCATATACATCAGCCCTTTCAAAAAGAATGCACTAGGCTCTTGGGCGCTCTGAGCTAAATGGAGCCAGAGGCTTGGCCTCTGGTCAGTCCTCGGGTGGCCCAGTCCTTTTTGTGGGCTTGGCGACCACTTCTGATTCCCGCCTGTCTCTGTGCTGGGCTTGGCGCTTGTCAGAGGACTTCCGACCCTCTCTTCCTGGACTGGGCTGAAAGCCATCCCCTGCAGCTGCCATTTAGACGAGCCCCCTGGTCACCAGGCTGACCTCTAGAGCCGGCCTTGCCATCCTTCTTGCCCCCTGGCCCCCACTCCACACAGAAATGCTCTTGGTTTTCGAGAGCCCAGGCCCAGGTCCTTCATGGGGCGTGGCTACACTGGCTCAGTACCGTGGCAACGTTCCCAGCCCCACTGAGGCCTGCGTTCCCACCCGCCTGGGCCTCTTGCCTGCTGTGCTGTCAGTCCCACTCCCACGAGCCTGACCACCTCCAAGCCTCCACCTGCTTTCCGTGCAACCGGGGTATTGATAGAATGTTTCCCAGGGATATGGTGAGGAGATGGGGGGGGAGCGGAAGTACTGTGCGTCAGGACAGAGCAGAGGCTCTGGAGATGGATCTGGGAACCAGCCCCCTCCTCCGCCTCCTGGGGGTGTGACCCGCCTGCTATAGTGTGGGTGCTAGTCTGACAATGGAGGGCTGAACTCCCCCACACCTCCTTTGTCTGCTTCCTTCCCCTGGTGGCCGTTCTTTGTCTAAACAGGGCTCCCCTGTGGACCCATCCCAACTCCACATTTCTCCTGGGACCCTGGGGACCAGGTTGGGCCTCTTCAGACACTCGCCTGCCCCCACCGGGAGAAGAAACCAGGCGGGCTCCCTTCATCACCCACCACCACCCCGTTCACCCGCCCGCCCGCCCCTCTCCCCCCACCACCACCAGGGGCCAGACCCCAGCCCAGTGCTGTCATTGACTCGTACTTGAACCAACTCGTCTTGATTTTATGAGAACCGTGAAAATCCCCAAGCTCAGAAAAGACGACACTGGGGAACCATGGAGCGGGCTCATCATTTGAATAACCAGCCATTTAGTGACATGTCTAGCCTGGTTTAATGACTGATTTCAGTGAAAGTATGACCCCGAATGCCGGTTAACTTTTAAAATAGCCGTGCCCACTGGATGACACAGCCAACAGGAAGCCATTCAGGCGTGAGCCATTACCACTTTCATCCATGGGCGAAGTCCCTATTTTATTTTAATCTGTGTAAGTGCATTTTCTGCATGAGGTTAAAATAGAAATCCCTTCTCCTGAACAAGACTGGTTTTTCTGGCTGACTTGAGAGCACAATTTACAACTGATTTAATTTGTTCTTCACAAACATTCCTAATGACATTACCCCGGTGCACATACAGACTGCCTCCTCTTATTCCATTAACTCCCAAATCGGGTTTAAAGACCATATTGATGCTAGATGTTATTATGGGTGATTATCAAAACAACAGACAACTCGGCAAAGTGTTTACTAACTGGTTTATATATAATTTCTGTAATAACGACAACAGATGGTAATGCTACAAACACTAAATCACTCTTTTCGCCGCTGAAACAAATTGGCAGGCTGCGGTACAGAAATGGTGTACGTAGCTGTATACAGATGCTTCGCTCATCAGCCACGGCGCTCATCTTATTAGGAAATGGGTCTGTTACCGCTATTACAGGTAATCTTTCCATTTACAATTACAAAATGTATATTTTCAATGAAAATGGTTTTCTGCGGCTAAGCTGCTTGAAGGATGTCTCCCCCCCCACACACCTCTAATTACCACCCCTGTGAATGCATGTCCCCGGCCAAGCCATGCACGGGGCAGTGTGGGGTGGGGGTGGGGGGGTTGTCCCAGCTAATGGTAGTGGCTGCATTTCAGTTGCGTGGAGATGAGGCTCCTCTCCCAGCCCACCCCCTCCCATGAAAAGGTCCATGATGCAGTCCCAGGAGGTGGGGCCGGCAGGGCTTTGGAAGCAGCATGCGAACAGGGTGAAAAGCAGCTGAAGACCTTTCCTCAGATTAGCGTGTGTGGCTCATGTCTGCCGTCCCCTGAGAGTGAGGGAGGGTTGGGTGTGGGAGGGACTCCCTCCTCGATAAGCCCTGCCTCCACCTCTCACTGACCACTGGCAGAAGCTGATTCCCAGAAGGCCCACGAAGGAAGGGACTTGCCCAGGTCGCGGGGTGGCAGCACTGGGACACTTATGCAGGCCCTGGTCTGGAGCTCAGTGCTCCTTTGTCTCTCGAGTGGGAGCCCTCTGCCATGCAGGGGCTGTCGGTGCTACCCAGGCTGCCCATGGCAAAGAAACGCGGAGGTGGCCCGAGTCTCAGTGGCCCCGCGGTGAGCACCGCCCACACGTTCCCTCCCTGAATTCTGCAGATGGCCCGAGGAACTGGTGTCATTGTCCCTGCCTTACAGATGGGGGACCCACATGACACCATGACACCGGGAGAAGTCACTTGCTTGGGCTCCTAGGCTCCTATACAGCTGGGACTGGATCTCAGGCTGGGGACAAGGTATAGCCATTGCCTCTACTGCCTTTCCAGTGGAGGGTGGTGATTCCTGTGTCCTCTCAGGAAACAGACAGCACAGAGTTGGATGTGGGGGTAACAGGCAGGCAGTGCTGTGGGCGTTTCTGGCCTTGTAGACCTCCCCGTCTCCAGTTCCTTGAGGTCTCACTTTTCCCAGCAAGGTGTCAGCAGAGTCCCACACCAGCAGGCAGCAGCCACGCGTGGGGTGGTGGGAGAAGAGGTGGCGCGGGCGCTCAGGAGCAGGATGGAGAGAGAGGCACCGGGCAGGCCCGCACGCTTACCCACCTCGCACCTGTGGCGCATTCTTTACCTGGTGCTCCCTCCTCACCTGCCCTCCAGTGGCCTCGTCTGCAGAAGGAGGCTAACTGGGGTGCCCACCTCCTAATCCCTACGCATGGCGGAGGTGGGGGTCTATGGTTCATGCTCGTCGGGGGTTAGAGCTGTGCCCCGCACAGAGCAGGGGCTCAGAGATACTGGCTGCATTTACTGCGGCCATTTGTTGGGATGGCCATCGACATGCCCACTCTTGACTGTGGGTGGCCCCTCATGGGCATGGGGATGCTTGGCTCTGCTAACACGGCTCTCATTTTGGGGGACCCCTCACTCTTTCCTCCTGGGATTCTATGTTGGTCTTCCGGGCCTTGCAGTGAATTTGTGTCTTTCTTTGCTATATCTGGTGTCCTTGCTAGTCTGGGCCCCCACCACGGCAGTGGTAGGGCCACGATGTGTCTCAGGTCACAGACACAGAGACAGATGAGGAAACTGAGGCCCAGAGCACAGGTGGCTTGCTCCAGGTCCTGCAAAGCTGGGACCAGTCCTTCTCCCCCATTGTGAAGAGTTGTGAGGATGAACGGGGACCAAGAAAGGGGCCTGCCTGGGTGTCACAGTTCACCCGGGACACGTCCAGCTCTGGACCTCCTCCTGCCGCACGTAACAGAGAGAACCTCTCACTTCTCATCTCCTCAAGCCGGGTCCTCATAGGGCCGGGACTGCATCTGGACTTCTGTGTGGCCCACATGACCTGAGTCCCCTCCTCTGCACCAGGATGTCCAGCTGCCAGGCCAGTGGGAGTCCACTAGGCTGGGGGAGCAGCCTTTTGACCATTTCTTGGAGAGTGGGTGATACCCTTTGGCACCTCCCATAATTGTTTTTGGAGGCAGCCCTACGCCTCCCTCCTAGCCAGGAGCAAGAGCTCCTCTCACCCCAGAAGAGCGAGAGGCTGGTGGCAGGGGAGCCAGAGAGCAGTCCCTGGGCCCAGGTGTGCAGAGGCCTCTTCCTCCACTTGGCTCCCGACCACCCTTTAATCTGGGTGGTTCCGACGTGCCTTTGTGTGGAGCTCATCTTTCGGGCCCTCCCTGTGCTCTGAGGGTCAAAGCGCTTCCTGTGATCAGTTCACGCCCACTGCTGTGGGGACGTTGCTGTGACCCACAGAATCGGCCCTGAAGATTGACCCAGGTCGGGGTCCCGCCACGCTCTAGTGAGAAGCCAATCACGCGCTGCCCGATGACCACTTGGTGAAGGGACAATGAATCGTTTCCTCCCTGTAATTTTCTGCATGGAGGTCTCTCTACTATGCCCTGGCCACTTCCCTCTGACCTTAGAGGCAGCCCTGCGCCCTGGCTACACGGCATCTTCTTCTCGCCTGCACAATGACCTGCTATTCTGGGGCCTTGTCCCGCAAGAGCCGTACCTGTCCTTAGTGGCCTGGGAGGAAGCACCTGGGCCTTCATCCGGGCCAGGCATTTTCCAGGCGGAGAAGGGACTCACAGCATGGGACCTGCGGGCCTCTTCTCTTTCTCTACCCCGGCATTGGTCCTGTGCCTTGAGAGGGTCATGCAGCCGGTGAAAGAAGCTCTTTGGAACTGAACTTGAGTTTAAATCCCAGCTCCTGCCTTATTTGACCAAGGGCAAATAGCCACTTTGTGCCTCAGTTTTTTCATCTTTAAAGTGGGGCCAATCGAACCACCATGTGACACACAACCCAAGATGGGCTCTCATAAGACAGAAGCTCTTCTTAGTCGCCATCTTTGTGACCTCCGATTATTAGGCGTTTGACATTTCTTCAGCATCCACGCCAGTGGGCAGGTCAGCTCTGCCTCTAGTACCTCTGTGCCTTCCCCAGTGGATATGATCTTGAAATCGTTGGCCATGTCCTAACCAAACTCATTGCCATGGACCGATTTTAACCCATTCATCATTCCAAAAGGAGGAGCCTCTTCATATTAAACATAACGCACTAGGGAGACCTGTGGAAATGTCATCTGGGCTGTAGGTATGAAGGAAAGGTTTGAATCCTAGTGAATGAAATTTAATGCCTCATGATGTTTTCTCTCTATGGAAAAGCTTTTCCTGTCATTCTATCAGGTGAAATATTATGAGAGAGTAGATTGAAGACTGGAATTTGCCCCCAAACAAGTGTGGAAACGAAAGTCCTTGTTTTACCCTATCCTAATCCTGGGACTTTGGGCCTCAGTTTCCCTATCTCCAAAACGGGATGTGGGGTTTGGGCTAGCCGGTGACTAAGGACCTCTCAAAGCTCTGACATTGCCAGTGTCTGCCGCTGTTGGAAGTCACATACACAGAAGGAACTTCAGGTGGCAGCCGCTGCCCCGGGGATGGACCCACCATCTAAGCAGGAACCAGACTCAGAACGACCTTAAACACAGGACGCACGATGCCTGAGCTCTGCTTGACCACATGGAGCCACACGGGCACAATGAACAGACTTGTCGCCCAGTGTGTCTCCTGCATCCACAGATTCTTTTTAAAAATGCCTCCCAGAGATGATAAAAGACTCAACTAGAGTTTCACAAGAGCAGGGGTGTCTGAGGACCCGCTAATTCTGTCCCTGACTTTTTTATCCCAGGGGCCCCCGGGTGCGCGCATGCGCACACAGGTTCAGAGACAGGAAAGCGCTCCCGGTGCTATAAGGCCACAGTGCAATGTGACGACAGTGAAAGATATGCTAATTTCTTCATTCACTCCACTTCACTTCTTTTATTCTTTCCAATTAAAGTAAACGCTGCTGCAACTATAATTAAGCTGGGGCTGGGCCCCAACTGCCTGCTGTTTTAATGAAACCCTATTGATTTTTCTTTTCTTCCTAATGGCCACACATGGTGCTCAATGGTCAAACACAGGCCGTGCTACAGTGTCCTCAGTTGTCTGGGCCTGCAAATGGAGGCCTGACTGAGGAGGTGTCAGAGGTGACTTCGGATTGGCGGGTGATGCGTCCGGCCCCGCCCTGGGAGGCCAGGGTCGACAAACATCCCCAACTGCATGGCCATCTAGAACAAAATGAGATGTCTTTCGCAAAGAACTCGAATGCCCTTTGATTCTAGAGCTGTTTCCATAGGAGCAGCGTGTTAATTAAACTCCAGTAGCTTAACTAAGCTGGATGTTAGAATCTGGGCGATTCAGAGCCAGGGAAATACATATTCTTGGCAGCTATTTACCAGCCAGAGAGCAGTTTTGGAGACAAAGTATCAGAAGAACATTTTCCTTCCCTTTGGCATTAATTTGAGAACAGTTTTGTTGTTGTTGCTGTTTTAATAAGATGTCTTTCTGAGATTATTCTTTTTTTCCCAATTAATTATTTTTTAATTGAATTTGTCAGGATGACACTGGGTTATGAAACCATACAAGTTACATGTATACAACTTAATAAAACACCAGCTGCCCACCACATCGCGCACCCTGCACCCCAAGCAAAGTCTCTTTCTGTCCTCATTCCCCCTCCACCCTTTGCCCAGCTCCACCCCCCTGTCCCTCTAGCTCAGCGGTTCTCAACCTGTGGGTCACGACCCCGGCCGGGGTCAAACGACCAAAACACAGGGGTCGCCTAAAGCCATCGGAAAATACATATTTATTATACAATACATTTTTAAATAAAATATGTATTTCCGATGGCTTTAGTCGACCCCTGTGTTTTGGTCGTTCGACCCCGTCTGGGGTCGCAACCCACAGGTTGAGAACCGCTGCTCTAGCTATTACCACTCTGTGGTTGGAGATTATTCTTCCCTATACCCCTACCTGTGCCGTGTACGTAAGACATAATGCAGATAAAACGAAGGAGGAAGAGTATTGGGAACTGTACACTTTCATAGCCCAACGGCTATTTAATGGTGCAAATTAATATTCTGACCAGGAACTATGGCTTCGGAGGTTGTTGGCGGTTTTCTCCCCCAGCATCAGGTGCGTGGCTAGGCCTTGGAAAGGAAGCGTGAACCCGTGTTTCCTAAAGCACCCCCTGCTCAGCCCGGTGTGAGTAGAGTTGTTGCTCAGGGTTCCAGCCGACACAGGCAGCTGAGGGCGGAAACCATGCCTTGCACCACACGAGCTGGTTCTCTCACCTGACTCCGAGGAGGCCCTTCTGGGTTCGGGGACTACGGAGAGCAGGGAGGCAGCACACGCATCCAGGCAAACTGCGCCATCTTTTTTCTCATTCTTCTCTTCTCATGCCCTTCTCCAACTCTCCCCTTCAACTTCTCATTCGCCTATGAACGTCTCCCCAAAGTGCGGCCATTGTATGAGATGCCTAAAGAATTTGAGTTGACATATTCTTGCTGTTGTGAGATACACGTTCTCCTGACCCTGGCCAAAGTACTAGGTGGCAGCATTGTCACCATCAGATCGTCACCACTCCAATTCATTGCCTATCTCCTGTGTTCTAGGCACTGGCTAGGAGCTTGACATAAGTATCTCGTGATAGCCCCTCTATACCTCCATTGAACACAGGAGGAAGCAGGCCAAAGGGAATTAGTGCAGTAAAGATACATTACTGAGGAAGGGAGCGTGGGTAAAAAGCAAATATCAGTGTTGGTTCAAGTTCTTTCTTTACGATCCCTGGGCCTTGGTGAACAGATCCAGCCCGTTCTCCCTTGCTAATTAGTTCTTCTCCCCCAGAGGAAGAGGAGCGCCCTGAGCGTCAGGTGCGGCAGGGTTTGTCCATTTTAGCATGATGGACGTTTGGGGCTCGGTGGCTCTTTGTGGTGGCAGTGCGAGGGTACAGGGGATGTCCTGTGCATTGTAGGATGTTAGGCTGCTCCCCCCCCCAACTCAACCCTCTAGAAGCCAGTAGCACATTCCCGGTTGTGACAACCAAAATGTCCCCAGATATTGCCAAATGTCCTCTGGGGAGGCGAATTGCTTCCCTTCGAAAATTACCGGTCTAGGCATTTATGTTTGTTCGTTTGAAACATGGTAGCATTTTAAAACAGTCACACCAAATGCTTTGTTTTAGTTTAATGGCCTACACTAAATAATTGTGTAGCAACATTGTTGTTTTAAATACAAACACCAAATTCAGATTTAAAGACTAGAAAACAAAGGCCATGGTTTTTTTGTTTTGTTTTGACAGACCCTAGAACTATCTCCAAGGTGTGGCTGGGATGCGGAAGCCTTGTGCACAGTCTCAGCCTGCTCCTTCCTGGCTGGTATCGTGCGGGTCCCCAGTCCCTTGAGCCCTGAGTATTTGTCACCAATGCGAGGTGGTTGGGGTAGTGATTCATCTCTGAGGGTCCTGGTAGAACTGACATGCTTAATAATTGAATGGAAGCATAACGAGCATTACAAATGTACATTCAGAGAATTTCCAGTTATGGGAAAAATTCATAACATCTGAGGACGGTAGGGGAGAGGAGAGAGGAAGGGAGAGAGAGGTTATGCAGGAGCATAGGAAGGATGCAGGTAGCTGATGCGAGAAGCTGATGCTGTCGTTTCACTCCCAGATGTGAATACTTGCTCCACAACCTGGCCTCTGATCACCCCAGGACTTCCGTGCAGACAGACTCCTGGATGCCCCATGTCTCTGTGTAAGGACAGTCGTCGCAGAGAAGACTGGATTCGTCTTACAGCGATTTGCTTTGTCTCCCTGTCAGAACTGCATCACTTCTTTGGGGGGAAAAATTAGTCATTGCTGTGTGGTCTGGGATGACCTGCATCTATCCAGAGGGTCCAGCTCAGGGTCAGGGAGCAGCTTGGTTCTGGAGCAGCAAAGTTCTATAGAACTTTGGAACCCAAGAAGCTGATGGCACCTCTGGGGTGGGGGCCAGAGCAAAATTCCCCAGACCAGAGAGAGAATTTGGAATTGTTTGAAGAGCAAGGGTAAGTTGTCTTAAAGCTGCGATTCCCAGGGTTGATGCCCGCCCCCCCCCCAAAGTAGAGTGCTGAAGCCCGTTTCCCCATGAAGTCCAGGTGAACTAGAAGGAACAAGGTTTCTCTTTCAGGGCACATATCTGAGGCAGCTGGCTTCTTAGATGGGCAACAGAACACCTCCCTTCCCACTTGGGTTGTCTTCATGTTTTCTTTTAGGACTCACACCTACAGGAGTAAACCATTTCTGAAAACCCACCGAGCCAAGGAACTTTTTCCAAATAAAGAGAAAAGCCAGTTTTTTTAATCTTTTTTTTTTTTTTTTACTTCCTATCCTTTGGTTAGAGATGATAGAACCTTGTGCTGGGTGTTACCTCTGATGTCTTGCTTGTTAGTACTGTTGGGAGAAAAAAAAACAGTGAACCCCAGGAAACGGAGCAGCAGGGACCCCGGAAAAAAGGGGACGCCATTACACCGCCGTCGAGTTCTGTCAACTGTCAAGTTAATTAGAACGAAATTAAAAACACATTTGCCAAGATGTTCTGCCGCCAAACCAGTTAAATAGAGATTTTAACAAAATGGAAAGCATATTATACTGAGATTTGTGGATCCTGGCCTGGAGAGCGGGTGCTGAAAGTGTGATAAAATAACAAAATTGCTGCCTAATAATCTATAGAATAATATTGTCAACTAATGGATTATAATAAAATAAAAGCTGTTATTAGGGCAAAACATTATAACAAAAAATCCAACTTTGATTTGCGGCACCTCCCCCTTAATGGTTTTGAGCATTTTGAAAGGTAATTTAAACAAGTACATTGTATCCTTATTGAAACTGCTTCATCTGGCTGGCTGCTGAAAATGGCTTTAACCATCTCTCTGAACAAAAGCACCCCTAATAAGACAACAAAAAGCCCAAAGCAATGGCCCAGCAGCACCGTGCTCTGCCCAAGGAGGAGCGGCAGCCTCTTACTAAGTCAGTGGCTTTCTCTGTGCTTGTAATTAGATGAATTAAAAGGACAAAGTGGTTAATGTAACTGTTGGGGGGGGGGGAGGGGAGGGGGAAAAGGCAGCCCTTTTCATCCCAGCCATTTCAGACAAGAGCCTGTGGCTTTTGCTGCAGCAATGTCGGGAAGAATGTGGCCGTGAGGGAAATTAACAAGCTTAATCTGCCAGGAATCTGCTCTCAGTCACGGGATGAAATGTATCTTGAGCAACGGAAAGGCTAGTCATTCCTGCTTCCCTTTTTTTATATATCTAATAAAACGTACAATAAATTAACTGCATTTTAGTTGGCAGCCAGGCTCTGTTCTTCGGGGAAGAGGCACAGGTAGTCAAGTCACCAGGAGCCTTCCAAGTGGTGCATGTCAGCGAGGCGGTGGCGGGTGGGGGCCGCTCTGATTCAGCCTCGCTCCCCCTGCTGACATGTCAAGTCCTGGTTCATCCCTGGGCTGCGTGTTTTTTTAGTGACAGGTAGTAAGAAAGGAGATGTACATTTTCAGTCCAGGTCACTTGACGGCAGGGGAGTAGAGAGCTCTAGGGAGAAAAGCCTTCCAAGACAAATTGATTCTCTTATAGTTGTTCATCTAATCAATTCAAAGACGTTTCCTTGATCCTTTTACACATCGTGTATTTTCTACGAGTGACTCCCGATTCCTCACACCGACCTCTCAGGAATGCTACGGTCCTGGTAATATCCTATCGTAAAAAGAAAAACGAAATCTCGTTCTGGCCTTTAGTGTCACTCTCTGTAGAACCAGGAAAATGATCCGTGTGGGTTTAGTGCCTAAGAAACCCCCCAAACGCCCCTGGGTCCTTGAGCGGGGTGAACCCCTCCCTGGCCCGCCATGTTGTGTTCTTGGCCTCACCTTGACTCGAAATGGCAACTTGGAGCCTTCCTGGACCTATGGGCAAATTACGACTTTGTTTTATTATAAAAAATAGAAAGGGGAAAATTAAATTCATTAGCTCCAATTACTAAATGATTCATCTGGCTGGTTAATGAAGCTGCACATTATGCTAACAAGATAAGGCAAAGAATAACATGTGGGATCAGCGGCTACAGGCAAGCTGTGCGGGGCCGTGAGGCAGGCACACAGCTGCGAGCTCTGGACCCCGAGAAGAACGGCGTGACGGGGACCTGGGGCGCGGACAGGCGGCAGACGGGAAGGGGGCTCCGCTCGCCTCTCGGAGGGGTCTGGGGAGGCCATGGCAGGACCTCACAGCACTCCGGGGGGCTGTGGTGAGCCTTGCGCCTTTCTCTCCCTTTCTGGGTGTGGGGGGCTGATTGGGGGCTGATGACAGTCTCAGTGGGAGACCTGTGCTGCCAGTGGAAACAGTGCCAAGTCATTCGGGGGGAAGGCTGGGTGCCAGGCCCAAGGCCAAAGGCCCCATGAGGCTCTGCTTTCAAGTAATCTTTGGGGAATGGGGTCATTAGGAATGGAGAGAACATGGAGGGGTCCATGTTCTCCGCGTTCTTGCTATTGGTGGGATCTGGGCCCCAGAGGGGAAGGACGGGGTCCCTGAAGCCAGATTGTATTGATCTGGATCCTTGTTCCTCCAGGTTCCCAGCTTTGGGACCTTGGGCATGCTTTTCCTCATCTGTAAAATGGGCACAATATAGCACACACCTTGTCAGTAATAAGTATTAATCACTTTTTTAGTATTATTAGCACTGGTTGTAGTCATGTGGCCGTCCTCTCCCCCATCCCCATCCTTTGGGCCTTGGCTGCACCACTTATCCAATCCAGATGTTCGTCTTGATCGTATCTCTTGTCCATGTTTCTGGATGAGGGGGCCTCTGGTCACCTCAGTGCCCGCCATGTTTCTGAGCCCAGGGAGGCCCTTGATGAATACTGCTATGTAAAAAGGTTTCTAGATATTTCTGCTTACTTCTGCTGAGCAGACCAGCACTCGGGCCATTGCCGAAGCTGTCGACAGCAGCAGGTCTGTTCTCCCACCAGACTTCACTGTGTCCGCTTTGCTGCTTGGAATACAGGTTCCCACCCCCTGGTTTACCGGGACACTCATCCCGAACTGGCGGCTGGAAGCAGGTAGGTCCCCAGCCGCTTTGCGAATGGCTAGAAGATGACTGTCATCATTCCTACCACTTGAACTGAGTTAATTTGACCTTCATTTTGTAAAAAACAAAAAAACCAAAACATTTGGCAAGTAATGAGAAGAGCCCAGTTCGAAAGGTAACCTGTTTCTATGCTGCAGAGGAAAAGGAATCTCAGCCTGAGAGCTCTGTGACTTGGGGCCAGCCCCTCCTCCTCGAGGGCACTGGGGGCAGTAATGTGCCCAGTTGCTGTTGGGGCTGGTTGTGAGTGAGGCTCTTTGGAAACAGCGAAGTGTCAAGGTCATGTCCGTGTCCGCACGTGCATTCTCTTTTCTGTTCTCCGGAGCGGCACCGAAGGGGGGCATCTCGTGCCCGCCAAGTCCCTGCTTCCCAGGAGCTGGAGCAGCAGGTGGACCCTGCCAGCTGCCCCTGAACATGGTCACTTTGAGATGTCCTGCCCGGTGGGCCTCGTGGAGGGAGCCACCCTCAAACATGAACTTGGGGAATGGAGCATCCACAGCTTTGAACAACGCAGAAGCAGCAGACATTTCAGACAGAGCTCCCCGCTGATCCGCTCCACTGTAACAGAAACCAGTCATTAAAGCTCAGATCATCCAGTTCCGACGAGAACGGGCGTCCCTCGGCTCCCAGTTAGAAAGCCTGTGAAGGCTGCATGATTGGGGGCGGGGGTGACTCAGCAGTTCTCGAGGCTCTGGTGCAGGCCTGTAGCTGCCGAGTTTGGGCTGATGACATCCATTTGTAGTTCTAGTTTTTAGAAAATGTTTCCTGTTCATCTTTTCCCCTCTGCGTGAGAGGCCTTTTAGCAACACATGGCTAGGGTTTGAGGCATCCTCTGAGCTGCTGAGTGATGTGTGTGGCCAGAGCTCTGGAAGCAGTCTCTAGGTTACTGTCCCCTCCATCTCCTCCTCTGCTCACCTTCGGAGGGTCCCCCTGAGCAGCCAGCCCACAGCACTACAGGGCTGCTGGGCAGACCCCCTCCGAGCACGCAGTGCCCTGAACACTCGGTGCACACGCACAGCTGGCCCATCTGCCGGCCTCACCTAGTGAACCAGCTATAAATACAAGCCGCAGATGTCCCAGAGGGATCTTGGGTGTGAGACTGCCGTTACTTCCTGCTCTTTAAATGCAACTAGGTAAAGAAGGTGAGGAAGAAGCAAATATCCTCAGGCCTCGCTCTTCCCGGTGCCTGGAATACTTCATCCACTGTCAGCTTACCCGAGAGGCCTTCCTGACCACGTGCTGGGCATAGAGGGGGAGGAGGCCTCCACCCCACTTCCTCTGTCTTTATTCTTCTCCTGCTGTCACCATCTGGCATCCTGTATGTTCTGCTTACTTATTGTTTTTAGTCCATCTCTCCTCACTAGAACGCAGGCTCCGCGCAGACTGCGGCTTTGGGTGCGGCTCAGGGCGGGTTCCTGATGGCCCCCCGCGCGCGCCTGTTTCCTCTTGCCGCTGGCGCGCGCTGGCAGGCCGCATGTGCTCCGAAAGACCTGCCTAACGAACTCAGGAACGGGCTCAAGGAAAATATGGTGTAAGAGGCCCCCTGGGGTGCCGTGTTATGTCCACATCTGTCCTTTGATGGGTGCGGCCTTTGCTCATTTCTGCTGCTGGGTCTTGCCGGGGATGGGGGCGACGGGTCCCAGCATTTCCCCGTCTCTCCTCGCAAGCCTGTCCTGTGGACTGTCCTCGGCTCATCGCGCACCCGTCACTCAGGAAAGGGCAAGCGCATGGTAAAAGCACACGCTAAAGCAAGAGCGGAAACCGGGCCAAGCAGAATCGCCCCCCGCCTGCCAACCCGCTGGACGAGCTCCCCTCCGGGTTTATCCCTCTCCTTCCTTCAGCAGGTGCTGAGCGTCCGCTCCGCGTGGGGCTCTGGCTGGGCCCTGGGGACCTAGCGAGGGCGGAGCTGGAATGGCTCCCACTGTGTTGTGCTTGCAGCCGTAGGGAGGCAGACATTGGTTTAAAAATAATCAGTTAATAAATAAGCAAACACATAAATATTAAAAAATTAAAAGATCACTTGACTAATTCCATTTTTGCACCTTATCCTGAGGGTGAGGAGGCCAGGCGGGGGGTGCTGTGACAGTGGGTCCCTGGGGCCTGTGGTGGTGGGTGGTAGACATGTCGACACAGGTCTCTCTGAGGAAGTGACCTTGAGAGGGGATCTGGAAGAGAATTAGCCAATGAGGGGTGAGCTGGCGAAGGGACCTTGGAGGGGGGATCCCGGTGCAGGGAACCGGGTGCAGGAGGCCCTGTGAAGGGACCTGTGATGGGACCTGTGATGGTGTAACTGTGGCATTAAGCTGAGGGGCCACTGCTTCTTCTGACCTTCAGCCAGGTCCTGGCGGACACGTCTCCTTCTTTTATTCTGGGGTCAAGGTTTCTAGATGAGCCATGTCTTCTGGAATGTACCGACACCTTTGGACAGCCGTGCCATCCCTCGACCTGTTCTGCCCAGGAAAACCCTATGCAGAGAGGAAGAGGGCCAGCCCCCCTCAGAAGGCTGGCTTCCTTTCTGTCCTGCATTACGGCAGTTGTCCCTGCCTTGTCCCCCCTACACCCCCCCACCAGTGCTCTGGCTTTCTCACCAGGGCCCCCTCAGCTCCATTTCTTGAGGAAGCTCCCAATTAAAGGGTAATTGAGCTGGCAGCATGAAAACAAAAAAGGTGTCAACAGGTGACAGCAAGGGTATCCCTTTACTGACTGAGCAGCACAAGCTGAGATTAGCCTGGCAGAGTGTCTAACACAGCGCGCCTCTTTTCAATATGGGATATATATTAGCATCCCAGCCATATGCTAATTATTTAATAATAGAGTTAGTCCTGAGTTGTAAACATTCCAGCCTGGGTAATTACAGGGCACAGTGCTCTAATTAATGGAGTTAGAGATCCATTTTCTAAAATTAGATTCTCACTGCGAACTGTTGTGAGCAATAGCACCATTTGGATGTAGGGACAGAGTGACTTTCTCAGTCACCAAAAGTTGACCTTGGTGGTGATTTTTAACTAACTGTCATTGACTGCCTCAAGGGGAGGAACTCTGGCTGAAAAGCCAGGGACTGGCTCTAAGTTGTGTTGGCATCTTTCTAGCAAGAGGGGACAGAAGTGTCATCCTGCCTGGGTCTCCCCTGTGAAACCAGGCAGGGGAAGCCTCCACCCTGCACCAGGAACTTGGCCCCATTAAGTGGTTCAGCCTCCGTGGGTGTGACATGTCTGCAGGGGGTGAGGCTCAAACAAGCGGCCACCACGCTGTCACTTTTGAGGAGTGCTCAGCCATTTGTTCCTCCCACAGAGGCCTTTTCTGAGCACCTACTGGATTCTGGGCCCTAGGGGAGCATTCCTGCCCCCAGGGGCTCTCTGGTGGGGGGAGCAGGAAAGGGAACAGGAGATGAGCCCCAGATGTGAGAGCTGATACGGGGCATGTATGGTCACCGTATGGTCACCTTTGTGTCCTGAGCACTTCTCAGGTCCTGGCCTGGAGCTCTCAGATGTGTAGAGAGCCAGGAAGGTTGAACAGAGTTGGGAGAGGAAGAGGAGGGTGGGAATAGTTCCAGTATTTCTAAGTCCCTAACAGCCAGTGCACCTTTCCTAGTGATAAGGGATCATACCCTAACAGAAATGTTATGTACAAAAATGTTGGGGCCAAAATGATGTGAATGTAGTCCAGTCAGATGGGTTAGCCCATCTAGATCAAAGGTCCAGAAGGTCTTATTATGCACATAGGTTTATGAAAATGTAACCATTCTGTCTGACCTCATTAATTTGAAGCACAGTTCATGAATCCTTTGGATTAAAATGGGCATGAACAAGGACCGGCCACATTCACTGCAAGCCCAGCCCTGTGCCTCCTCCCCCTTGAATTGGGCAAGAATCTGAAGAGGACAGACCCGCTTCACAGGTGGCCCAGGGAGGTGTGGAGGAGCTGGTCCGTTAATCAGGGATTGGGGAGCGGGCTTAGTTGAAGGCTGTGGGTGCTTCCGTCTTCGCCACAGGTGTAGATGTTGCAACTGAACCCATGCTGTCTGGTGCTCTTGTGGGTGGCTGGGACCAGGCTGCGGCTGGCCCAGGCCCTGACCAGTGAGCAACCAAGATCTTCATGGTACAGCCCCCCAGTGATGCTCTGCTGCCCTTGGGCTCATCCATGCTATTTCTCTCGCCTCTGACCCCAGCCCCCCTGCTCCTGGAGAAAATTCTTGGAATCCTTCAAGTCATAGTCCAAATGTCACACCTCTCCCTCTACCTGTCCGCCACCCTGAAGGTGTCACGTCTGCACGAGAGGCCATCTGCACAATTATACATAAAGCACACTTTCCTTCAGTGCACACGCTCTGGGCAGGGAGCGTGCTGGGTGTGTGCCACAATCCTCCCACAATGCGCGGCCCGCGGTCATAACTCCACTCTTGGCAAGGTTTCCAGTCCCTCTGGGAGGCGCACGACCTGCCAGGCTAATGTGCAGTACCGAGTCCATTTTCTTTCCGAGAATAATGAGAAATTAAGCATGAGTAGCTTAAGTCACATTGATGGTGGTCCAAACCACTGCACCCGAATAGCCTCATCTTTTCTTTACAAGTGCGGTAGTGCCTCAGACCATGACGCCTGAGCAACCAGTGGCTGAATCACAGCCACTGGGTCACACGGACTGGTGCTCGGGAGACAGCGCTTTTATTTGATGAACCTGATTTTTCACCTTTAAACTAGCTATTTTGGCATGGTATAGACAGAACCCCAGGAAAAGCAATAATTGAGTATTGAACCATCTTCTGCACTGAAATAGACAACCTCGGTGATTTCCAGGGTCCTTTGCTGTGCCATTGAATGGCTAATTTTGTCATAAATTCTCCTTGTCCCACACAGAGTCACTCACCAAAGGAACTGTCTGTCCGTAGGAGGCCCCGTTAGCTTGGACTGTGGCTGCCGGTCTGGGTGTCCTAGTTAATCTGCACCACAGGCAAAATTTCCCTTTAACACGAGGACATAGTGTATATGGAAGCAAACCAGCAGGTGTCTTTAACATTTGAAGGACAGAAATCATTACATAGCCTAATTTGTACAAATTCAAGTCTCTCACAGTCTATTTTGCATAAAGGCTGTAAGACACCCCAAGGCCTTCTTTGCTACTTGAGAGGGGAGGTGGTCGTGGTGTTTATTGGGTTGTGTGTGTCCAGCTTCCTTTATCATTTCCTCATTTTATGGGAACAGTCCATCTTCCTTTGGGGGGGGGGGTCCCTCATCACTCCACACACTCCCCAGGAGGCTGTGAGCCTCATGCGCTGCCCCCTCCTGGCCACAGGGGGCAGTGCATGACCCCTGAAGTGCAATATGCCTTCCTGATACATGGGATGTATCCCACAGTGGACATGTGACTCAAACTAGGCATCTCAAGGTCCTGCCCCAGGGCCTATGTAAAGATGGTAGAAAAGAGAAACTCTCTCTGTGGGGCTGGCTCGGCTGGGGCTGCTGGCAGTCATGCCCCCACCCTGTGCGGAGGTCCCATCTGTAGCAGGAGAGGGTTAGGAGGACCAGCACGGAGAAGCCAAGGGGGGCGAGCGGTGGGCCGTTGGCTGGCTGAGCGAGTGGGGAGCGGTCGGGCGGAGAGAGGCGGAGAGAGAGGTGGAGAGAAAGACACACAGAGGAGGAGACAGACCCTTCCGCCGCCCCACCCACCTGTCCACACTCAAATGAGTGCAGATTCATTCCCCAGGCTACGGATGCTTTAGCTCACCTTCGGGCCGGGGCTCTCCCACCTCGGTATCCCGTCTCCCCCAGTACATTTCCTCCGTTCGCACAGTAGTTCAAGGAAGGTTGCCCTCAATTAGGAACGAAGCAGTTCTGACTAATACTAGGAGGGAAGTCTCCCCCAAACAGAAATGCCTCTTGGTTGAGCAACATTACCAGACACCATCAGCAGGGACACAGGACACTAACTACTCCAGAGACTCTAGAGCAGGGGTCCCCAAACTTTTTACACAGGGGGCCAGTTCACTGTCCCTCAGACCGTTGGAGGGCCAGACTATAAAAAAACTATGAACAAATCCCTATGCACACTGCACATATCTTATTTTAAAGTAAAAAAACAAAACGGGAACAAATATAATATTTAAAATAAAGAACAAGTAAATTTAAATCAACAAACTGACCAGTATTTCAATGGGGACTATGGGCCTGCTTTTGGCTAATGAGATGGTCAATGTGCTCCTCTCACTGAGCACCAATGAGGTGCCCCTTCCGGAAGTGTGGTGGGGGCTGGATAAATGGCCTCAGGGAGCTGCATGCGGCCCGCGGGCCATAGTTTGGGGACCCCTGCTCTAGAGCATCAGCATTGGAGGGAATCAAAGCTGCCAGCATCCTGTTCAGAACTTCCCAAATTTCGTGACAGTGGAATGCATAGTTTTGGAGGAGTTGAAAGACATTTCTTAAAAAAAATATTTAGTGGTCATGGAAATGGAAAAGACGGGTTAAATAAATTGACTAGCATATATATATATTTGTTTTAAGTGCAGGACTTTTCAGAGCCTTTACAATGCCAAGGAGGAAGGAGAGTCTTCTAGTGGGGAGTAGAGAATATGCCATTTCCCAAACACCAAGTCACAAAAGCCTTTCAAAGTGCATGAATGTCACACCACCGCATTGTACTTCAGGCCCCAACGTGAGTGATTCAGACTCAGACGTTGAAGCAACGTCGCCCCGTCTGACCTGGAAACCGGGGCGCTGTTCAGAGCTCTGGCACGGCCCCCCACTTCCGTCCTGCAGCCACGCTGCAGAAAGCAGACATTCAGACTCAACAGGGAGGGTCCTGCTGGCGAGGCCCTCGCCTCGAAGCGAAGGCCGAGCGTGTCTCTGGCGATGACGGTAAAACATAGGCCGGGGACACGCAAATGGCCAAGGTCTAGAAGAGATTGCACCAGAGCCTTCCCATCTCACTCTAACCCGCGTCAGAGTGGTCCCCAGGAGAGCAGGGCCTGGGTGACGTATGGCCACTATTACGGCACCCAGTTGGCCAAATGTCTTCATCAGTGATGGACGTTCATCTGGAAGGTCATTACCACAGGCGTTGGGAATGCCCCCTAATTTTAGAAACTCTAAATAATTCATATTGGCAGCTGAGAAAAAGAAAAAGATAAAAACATTCAAGGCCAGTCTGTGTTAATTTCCCCAAAGTGAATCTTGACTTGTTGTTGTTGGATGTTGTGGAACAAGTCATGGCGGAGGGGTTGGAACGGCTTTGTGTTTCTGTTCTGTGAAGTCAGCAGATGTCACCTTATGACGGTGCATTGCCGTACAGATGGGAACACTCCACGGTCACAACACAATGTTTCTGCTCTTTGGTTTTAATCTGCGGGTCAGTATTCCTTACGTATATAACACTTAGGTATGTGAGTGTGCGTGTGTAGTCCATTGATGCTATGCTGCAGTTGTTAAGATTTCTAGCTATAGAGACTGGAAAGGCCATTAGAACAGAGGAAGTTCTCCTTTGGTGGCCCAAGTGCCATTCTCTAACTGCTTTCAGGAGTGGCTCTGAGTCAGTCAGCTGGAAAGTCCATTATAAAAGGGAGAAAAGGGGATGCGGGCAGCCAGTGGAGTCTGCCTGGGCACCTGAAGCCTTCCGTGGACTGTGAGCGACTCACAGCTGCAGACCTGCCCTGGACAGCACTGTGGGTCCCCTCGGTTAGGTCGAGGCAGTCGATCATGGAAATGCAATGACGACAACTACAGTAAGATGACAGCTACAATGGTAATGGCTGACAACAAGGGACCTTCCCACGTGCCTGACGTTGTCCTGGGCACTGCATGTGGAGAGGGCTTGGCCTTCGGAGCAGGGAGAGCCAGGCTCAAACCGCAGCTCTGCTATTTCCTCCCATTGAGCTCGCTGGCAAACCGGCCAGCCTCTCGGAGCCTCAGTTTCTCCTGGCAGGGACGGAGATAATTAAATCTTCTTTGTAAGTTTATTGTCCAATATAAATGACAACCTGCGCCAGGCACCGTGCAGAGCAGCGGACGTGCGGTGGGTGCTCCTTGAGGGGTTTGTTTCCTTCTCTGCTGGGAGAACCCTATTTGGGCCAGTTCTCAATGTCAGATGAAGCACGGTGTCAGGAGGGCCCAGGGTTCAACCTCAATGTGCCTGGACCCCGGGTTTGTATTATGGTTTGTCCTGAGGTCACCTGCAGCTGCAGCACCCGTGAGTCCGGGTTGGTGGGTTTTGCTCGCTCCATTTCCATCCGAGCCAGCGTCATGTGCTGGCGCTCATGTTGGACACAGGAGGGTTGGGGAGGGGTCAGATAAGGACTCCTTTGGTGGTGTAGATGGGTCTGGCAAGAAGCTCACCTCCATCCTCAGTCTTCCTTAAGCTTCTTCTTAGAGACCGTTTAGAAGGCAAACCTGGAAGTCCTGCATTGTCCTCCCTTGTGGAGAACATCCTGTCCTCATGAAATGAACCCCATTCCACAGAGCCCAGAGGCTGGAAGGCGCGTGGGTCCCACTGCCCCAGACCCCAGGAGGTCAGCGCAATAGGACCAGAGGGGAGGGGAGGCAGCCGTCCGGATGATTAGGGCAGCAGTCGAGGTTTTTCTTCTGTTTCCTGCTTGTGCTCCTGAGTGGTCCGGTCACTGGGGCTGTTCTCTCCGCTCTCAGGCACGGGAGCAGCAGGACCCCATCTGAGTGCCCCTTTGTTAGCCCAGGGGCCGGTTAGGAAACAGAGATGGTGTACCATGGAGGCTGTGTCCCTCCGCCAGTGTCAAATAATTCCGGGAGCTGCTTGATGGGGTCAAGCAATTACGATGCATTTTTCATTCAATCAACGGAGTCGATTAATTGCTCTACTCACACAGGGACAACACAGAAACAAACCCAAAGCCTTCCTGTTAAACAGTAAGCATGCTAGATAGGCTGCTTTTAAATCCACCATTTACATGAAATTATCTTCTTATCTAATTAACAGCTACCGGTTAATAAACATCTCTCAGATGAAAGAGTAACCCTATACATACATGAACAAGAGGAAAAGGCACCAGTTAGCATGCGCAAGGTAACCGGCATACACGCTCGTTGGGGCGGAGGGTCTGCTGTAGATGCTTCCGGAGAGCTGGGCCTACAGGCCGTGTGGCCCGGTGAGAATGTCAGACAGAGACAGAGAGAAAGACAGAGAGATAGAGGCAGGAAGAGACAGAGACAGAGAGATAGAGGCAGGAAGAGACAGAGACAGAGAGAAAGACAGAGAGATAGAGGCAGGTAGAGACAGAGACAGACAGAGAGATAGAGGCAGGAAGAGACAGAGAGAAAGACAGAGAGATAGAGGCAGGAAGAGACAGAGACAGAAAGACAGAGAGAGACAGGAAGAGACAGAGAGAGACAGGAAGAGACAGAGACAGAGAGAAAGACAGAGAGATAGAGGCAGGAAGAGACAGAGACAGAAAGACAGAGAGAGACAGGAAGAGACAGAGAAAGACAGAGAGATAGAGGCAGGAAGAGACAGAGAGAAAGACAGAGAGATAGAGGCAGGTAGAGACAGACAGAGAGAAAGACAGAGAGAGACGGGAAGAGACAGACAGAGAGAAAGACAGAGAGAGACAGGAAGAGAGAGAGAAAGACAGAGAGATAGAGACAGGAAGAGACAGAGAGAAAGACAGAGAGATAGAGGCAGGAAGAGACAGAGAGAAAGACAGAGAGATAGAGGCAGGTAGAGACAGAGACAGAGAGAAAGACAGAGAGAGACAGGAAGAGACAGAGAGAAAGACAGAGAGATAGAGGTAGGAAGAGACAGAGACAGAGAAAGACAGAGAGAGACAGGAAGAGACAGAGAGAAAGACAGAGAGATAGAGACAAGAAGAGACAGAGACAGAGAGAAAGACAGAGAGATAGAGGCAGGAAGAGACAGAGAGATAAAAAGACAAGAGACAGAGAGACAGAGACGGAGAGATAAAAAGATAGAGAAAAAGAGGCGAGACCATCATATACAAATCTCTTGGATGAAAAATATGGGGTATTTCTTGAGAGATGGGGACAGGTGTCATCCCCCGCCCTGCCCCCAGCAGAGTTTCTCCTGTGTCGATAAATATTTTGTTCTTTCCCAGATGGGCAAAGGTCTAAATTTCCTGCTTGCCCCCGAGAAGCAGAAACGTGGAGTGAGTGGAGGCAGAGGCCCTGTGCTAAGCAGTCCTTAGATGCGGCTGGTCAAGTACCCCCTAAGCACAGCGCGGCCCCTGAAGTGAAAAGGCCGCTTAGCTCCTTGGCTGCTTTTTTTGCAAACAAGCATGTAAAGAGAGCGAGGCCGCTGCCGCGCTGGGTGAGATTTTACCCAAGGGGACCCTGCAAAGTGGGAGGCAAACCATTCCACCTCTGAAATGCAATATTTATACCTTCATCAGGGAAGGCTCATGACCCCTCTTTTCAGTTGTAATGGAAAAAAAGGATATATATTTAGGAAAAAAAAAATTTTCTAAAGAAAATCTCTCTCTTAATGAAAAGGGGAAACTTTTAGACGCCAAAATGAAACCCAAGATGGGGGGGCGACCCCCCTCTGGGTATTTTGAAAGGGGTGAGTCCTCTGCTGTCAGCAGGACCTGGCCGAATGTTCTCTCTACTTAGTGGGGAAATGGTTTTGTGTCAGGTTCGAATGATTTGTGTCATGTTCAGATGCAGTTATACCCCAGTCCCTCATCTTATCCCAGTAATTCAGGGGCTGTATTTGTTAACAGCGCAGCCCCCTTGCAATTCTGAGAGGCAGAACCATCTGAATCCCAGGAAACCCACAGCTGGAGGGGCCCGGCCAGCCCTGTGGGAGGAGGGAAAGCCTTCTGACATGGGCGACAGTGTCCCAGCTCCGCGTGTCACGGGGACACAGCGACTTCCTATGACCCTTCTCTCCGAGGGCTCCGGACCCCAGACCCACATGTACAACCTGCTTTTCACTGTCGCTCGGGAAGGCTCCCCTCTAAATAAACACCGTGTGAGTGTCTCCTTTTCCTGGCCAGGGGGTGGGGTTGGGGGAGCTCGCAGTAGGGAGGAGGTTGTGTCAAGTCTAGAACACAGCGGTGAACACCTGAGACCGGTGCCTCTGCCCTTTCCCAGCGTGGCTGAACGAGGCAACGAAGGCCAGGTGCTCAGGGCACCATCGCGGGCCACTGCAATGTAACAGACCGTATTTTTCACTCCATAAGACGCACCTGACCATAAGATGCACCTAGGGTTTTAAGGAGGAAAATAAGAAAAAAAATATTCTAAACCAAATGATGTGTTAAAATATTTAATAAAATACCATATTTTTTGCTCCATAAGACGCACGGGCATTTTCCCTTCCACTTTTGGGGGAAAAAAGTGCGTCTCATGGAGCGAAAAATACGGTAATTAGTGCTGCATTTCCTATTTGCAACATCAGCCCAATTTGCTTTCCTCCACAGGCACCTCCACAGTTGGCCCCTTGATTTTGGGGCTCTGGCCTCCAGCAGGGTGAGAGGATAACTTCCTGCTGTGAGCCTCCCAGCTTGTGGGACTCTGTTAGGGTCGCCCCAGGAAACAATATAGTACAGTCATGTGAGCACGGTTCTTCCGGGGGCGGGGCGGGGGAGGCTGCTTTAGCCCGGGAGGGGCATGGTTGGGGTGGCGATTTTAAAAGACCATCTGGCTCTCCTGTGGAGAGTGGACAGTGGACAGGAGGGAGAGAAAGAGACAGGAGCAGGAGAAAGCTTGGTCCTTTGCTGTTCAAAAGACATGACTCCGTGCATGAATCGATCCCTTTGAAAAATCCCATTTCTTGTTGGATGAAAGTTCAGCAGGTGGAAAATGAGAAAGTGGACAGACCCTCTCCTCTCTGTTCTCCAGGACTCAGTGTAGGGCATGTGGCAGAGTGCGGGCTAGGTCAAGGTCATTTTGTTATTTCTTTCTTAATTCCAACTTTCTGGAAGTATAGCCTACATACAATAAGAGCACAGATCTTAAATGTACCTTTGGTGGGTTTTGCTGAGCATTACAGTCCTGTAGCCAGCCCTCCCCTGAGCATTTCCATGGTCCCACTTCCTGCCCCACGCAACCACTAACCTGCTAGCTATTACCGTGGAATGACTTTGCCCGTACGAATGGGTGCCGTAAAAGTTAGAGCATACGTGTTTGTCCTCCTCTTTGTCTACCCTCTTCCGTTCAGCATGTTTCTGTGAGTCTTTCGTGTTGTTGCTAAGCACTGTGGGCATTTTTTATTGTTGAGTAGTATTCCAGTGTATGCAAAGAGAACAGTCAATCAGTTCTCTTGTTGATAGACATGGTGGTTATTTCCAGTTCCCGCTATTCTGAATGAAGCCGCTACCAACAGTTATGCATGAGCCTTTATGAAGACATATGCTGTCTTTTCTCCTGGGTAAATGCCTGGGATGTTAAGTGAATAATTAACTGTATAAGATATGGCAAGTGGTTTTCCAAAGTAGTTTTGTCACTTTGGGATTTTTAAAGATTATTATTTATTTATTTATTTATTTACAGAGACAGAGAGAGAGTCAGTGAGAGGGATAGACAGGGACAGACAGACAGGAACGGAGAGATGAGAAGCATCAATCATTAGTTTTTCGTTGCGCATTGTGACACTTTAGTTGTTCATTGAATGCTTTCTCATATGTGCCTTGACCGTGGGGCTATAGCAGAGTGAGTGACCCCTTGCTCGAGCCAGCGACCTTGGGTCCAAGGTGGTGAGGTTTTTTTTTTTCTCTAACCAGATGAGCCTGTGCTCAAGTTGGCAACCTCGGGTCTCAAACCCGGGTCCTCTGCATCCCAGTCCGACGCTCTATCCACTGAGCCACCACCTGGTCAGGCACTTTGGGATTTTTACTGTCACACCAGCAGTGTATGAATATTCTAGTTGCTTCACATTCTTGTCGACACTTGGTATCATCAAGTCTTTATTCTTAGCCATTCTGGTGGTTAAAAAGTGGTATCATATGTGGTTTTAATTTGCCTGTCTCTGACAACCAATGATGCTGAACATCTTTTCGTGTGCTCGCTGATCATTTGTACCTCTTTTGCAAAATGCCTGAGCAAGACTTCTGCTCATTTGATTTATTGGTTGGTTTATCTTGCTGTGAGGGTTCTTTATATATTTGGGATTATAAGACCTTTCTTAGATGCTTCCATTAAAATGTTTTCTCTCAATCTGTGGCTTTTTTTTTAAATGGGTTTCTTTTGAAGAGCAGAGCAAAAGTTTTTAGCTTTGATGAAGTCCAATAAATGTTTTTTGGTTTTTTTTTTAGAGTTAATCTTTTTTGTGTCCTCAAAAATATTTGCCTAATGTGGGATCATGAAAATTTTTCTTCTTTGTTTTCTTGTACAGGGATTTCAGTTTTAACTTTGACATTTAGGTCTGTGATCCATTTCAAGTGAATTTTGTGTATGGCGCGAGGCGGCTCGAGGCTCATTAATATTTTTCAACTGATTGAAAGGTACTGAGGAGCCACTGAGCCACTTCATCCGCAGGTGTTGTAAGGTACCAAAAACTACAGAATTAATATTTTAAGAGGCTTGGAGAACATTTTATTAATTTGGGTTAAGGTGTGCAGAGAAATTGTGAGAGTAGTCTCTGTACTGTGTGATTGGCATAACCAGGATGGCCCTTGGCATTGTATTGTAAATGCAAAGGGGAGGAAAACATGGATCCCCAGACATTCCACCACACCTGTGGGGAAAGGGGTGAATGGCTAGCCAGGTACAGGGAGAGAAAAGCCAAAATAAACCTTTTCTCATAGCAATGAGCCATTTGCAGGCATTTGTCCCCACGGAAACTACCTCTCCTATGTAAATGCATGTGTGACTCTGGACAGAGAGATAGCAGATAAACACTAGATAATATAGGAATGCCTTTAATATGTAAAGAGACATCTTTCTACCATTGTGTTGGCTTGTAAATTTTGTTTTCTCCAAAATGATGTATGACTTGCAAATTGAACATGGTCCTATCATGTTAAAGGACATATGACTATAACCAATAGTGGTAAAGGGCTCCTAATTACAATTTTTGCTTCTGTACTTCCCACTTACAAAACTATAAAAACTAAGTAGAACAAAGGGCCAGGGCGCTCTCCCTCAGATTTCTGTTGGAGCTGCCGCTGCTTGGCCAAGCTAGACAATAAAGCTTTGATGTGTAAACGACGGACATTGTTCCTGTCTTTCATGTTTTGGGTCCCTCCGAATTTGGCTTAACAGGTACAGGCATCCAGGTGCAGAGGGTAGGTGACAGGGATGTTGGCTCACAACCATAAACTCATTTGACATTTATTTTGAGAACTTACTCAGTGCCAGTCACTGTGCTAATCTCTAGAGTCAGATCATGGTGGTGAAATAGGTGTGTCTCCTGCTTGTATGAAATTTATTACCCAGGGAATAAATAGAAAGACATGAAAAAAGTCACACGAGTAAATGCAGAATGACCACTGTGGTAAGAACTGAGAAATGGAGGTCCTAGTGTCACGTGTATGTGGGAGAAGGCTGTCCGTGGAGAGGATGCGGTCCTCACTGAGAGGACCTCTAAAGAGAAGTCAGAGGTCCCTGGGCAGATGGGGTGGCGGATTGGAAGGGCAGCGCGTGTCTGGTCGGAGGTCCACACACGGGGACCTGGTAGGCGGCGCTAAGGTTTGTTTTATTCTGAGAACAGCGGGAGGACCCTGACGTGTTCAGAAAGCGGAGTGTGTGCCACGTGCCTCTGTTGGCATCCTGCATGCGTTTCCCACGCTGCGCAGGGAAGACAGATAACGGTGCCCAGCACGTCGCCCTGCAAGGTCGCAGGCTTGTGTTGATGATGGTGCAGTTGTTGGGAAGCCTTGCACTCCTCTGTGGATGACCCTGACCTGGGGCAGGAGCTGCGGTTGATGTGATTGTGTGGCCGCACCACAGCCCACAGGGAATAAGGTGATGAGACATGTGGGCCATGCTATTTCTTCCTTTCTTCCTTTTTTTTTTTTTTTTTTTTAATTCAGTGAGAGGAGGGGAGGCAGAGAGACAGACTCTCGCATGCACCCCGACTGGGATCCACCTAGCAAGCCCACTAGGGGGCAATGCTCTGCCCATCTGGGGCGTTGCTCTGTTGCTCAGCAACCAAACTCTTCTTAGCGCCTGAGGCAGAGGCCATAGAGCCATCCTTAGTGCCCAGGGCAAACTCACTCCAGTTGAGCCATGGCTGCAGGAGGGGAAGAGAGAGAGAGAGAAACGAGAGAAGGGGAGGGGTGGAGAAGCAGATGGGTGCTTCTCCTGTGTGCCCTGACCGGGAATCAAATCTGGGACATCCACACACCAGGCTGATGCTCTACCGCTGAGCCAACTGGCTGAGGGGGTGGGGAGGCATGCTGTTTTATACTCATGACCTCCCATTACTGCAGGACAATTTGGTCAGGGAAGAGTTATGGTGATTGATATTTCTTATTGTCTCCAACTTTAGTAGAGGAGAATCTGAGGGTCACAGGAGACAGGAGTCTTGCTCACGATGGTTCAGCCAAGCCAGAGGAAACCCTGGTCTCCCTGCTGCAAAGACGCCTCTTCCCCAACATAACCCAGAACCAGGAACCGTGCATGTCCCAGTTCAATGTGTTTTCCCAGGCCCTATATTTTCCATGAGCTGGTGCTCCGGGGCCATTTCCAGGTTGGCAGTGGATCTGGGAATTGGGTTGTGAACAAACCCTTGGTACCGAGCAGGTGCTAAGATGACTGGGTCTGGTGACTTAGGGCTCAGCCACAGTCTTGTATGATGAGCAACAGCCCGCGCAGTGATGTCAGCTCTTCTGCAGCTACCTGGGCAGACATGACCGGGAGCATTCTGGGTGGATCCTGAGACGAGAGCGTGGTGGACAGGACCCCAGGCTTGATGACAGGCAGACCCGGGTCCCCCGTCCTGGGCTTCCACTCAGCAGCCAGGACACTTGAGCAAGGCTCAGCCTCACTGGGCCTCAGTTTCCTTATTTGTACAACACAGATCTGTACTCGTTGCAAGAAAATAATGGGATAACCATTTTATGTGAAAATAATATTCCAGTGCTTGGCTCGTAGTAGGAGCTTAATAAATGTGAGTTTTTGTGGCGGCAGCATTATTCTCATCATTACGAGGGGGGGAAGTTAGTTGTACGGTTGTGGTGTCATTATCATCAGCATTACTTAGGGGAAAAGGACACGTTGATTTATTCCTCAAGAAGTTCTCTTTCTGTGCCGGCCAAATGCCTGATTTGGAACGACATCGCGCTCGGAGGGTGCTTACGGCTTCAAACCCACAAGACTGATTTGTGGTAATAATCCTTTACGCGCGTGTGGCATTTTTCCCTTTGCAAAGCAGTCACATCTTATTGCGTTTTATCCCCGTTCTCTAGATGAGGAAATGGAGGCTTGGGAAACAAGCATGATTTGCCCAGGATCCCAAGGAAAGGTGGTGACAAGGGCAGGTGAGAACTTGGCCGGGTCTCCTAACTCATTCACAGCAGGACAGCAGGTGTGCGGGCAAGAGGCATGCCCCGCCCATCTGCACAACATCCTCTGATAACCTCGATAGCCACCATTCCTCAGCACCTGCTGCAGGCCGGGCCGTAAGGCGGGTTAGGTACATACATTGTGTGCCTGTATTAATTCATTTCATTCCCCTGAAAGTCCCAGGAGGTGGGTATTGGCCTTACTTACCTGTGGGGAGTCTGCCCCCCCCCCTCCCCCGCCACCAAGGTCCCCTAACTGGTTTGGGAGGACTGGCTTGGGATTTCCACCCCAGCCAACCTAAAGGCAAATCGGCTTTCTCTTCCCTCTCGTGTTCCGCCCCTGAGAGGAGAAAGAGACCACAGAAGTCGGGGAAGCAGGGACCACCAGGGCAGACGTGAGTTGGAGCGGTTTCCTATGGTAACCGGGCTAAATGAAACCTTTATCTTCATGACCATTGCCATCATGGCTGGGTGGATGTCTGGGTATCTGTTTAGGAGCTAACAGGTTTAGTTTTATTGTTTTGTCAAAATACTGCAGAAATCAATATATCTCCATAATTCAGTGTTATACCAAGAGGCATTCTCGTGCCATATATAGCAAAAATTGTATTATACTTTGGAGATCATAGGTAATGATGACAGAGCATCCTGTGTTCAATTCCAGCATTAACGTCTGGTTTGAACAAAGCTTGAAATATGACCTCGGAGCTAGGAGGCTTTAATATTAAGATCTTTAACTGTAATTTATGTGACAGAAGATAGGGTTTAGCATAATAAAATGTAATGGGCTCCTCAAATGAAGAGGACGAGAGACAATTGAAAACAAGGTAAAAATGGTAAATTATAAATAATGGTAAATCTACCTTTATGTTGTTACTTCATTAATTTTTGATTTGTTAGATAGGTCCTATAATTTCTCATTTTCCCATGTTTCAGACCAAGACATTTCTCAAATGGTGTCTGTTTGAAACGGGAGCCCAGAGTCACTGGCGGCCTTAGCTCGCTCTCTAAGGGGCAGGGCTGGCCTTGTTTCCCCGGGTGCAGAGGTTTGATCTGTGTGAGTCTGGTGATCTATCCTGCTGCCCTCTCTCTTTCTCTCTCTTTCTTCCTGGTATTCATGGGTTTGTTTCTATTTCTAAGTCAGCCTCCACTTACAAACGCCGTGATGTGAAACTGTATACAAGTTATGTATACATTAAAGATTTTAGGCCGACACCTAGATAATCAGATTCACAGAGAGGAGAGGAAGCAGATTGGTTCAGCACAAGGGCCGAGGGAATGTTGTTCTGTGGGCTTCCTGGATGCTTGTAGGGATGACAGTTGGTGAAATTATGGTTACCCAACAGAAAGATAAAAGGTGGCGATTTTTCGGAGAGCTTCCTAGAATTTATCCTGCAAGATCTCAGCTAATAAGCTTTCAATTTTTAGTCACACTTGTATTCTCAAATTTTGCTTGCTTTCAAGATTTGGGATAAACAGGCGGAGGTGGTGTAAGACAGTGGTCCCCAACCCCTGGGCTGGTACCAGTACTGGTCCGCGGGCCATTTGGTACTGGTCCGCAGAGAAAGAATAAATAACTTACATTATTTCCGTTTTATTTATATTTAAGTCTGAATGATGTTTTATTTTTAAAAAGTGACCAGATTCCCTCTGTTACATCCGTCTAAGACTCACTCTTGATGCTTGTCTCAGTCACATGATACATTTATCCGTCCCACCCTAAAGGCCGGTCCGTGAAAATATTTTCTGACATTAAACCAGTCTGTGGCCCGAAAAAGGTTGGGGACCACTGGTGTAGGAGGTTGAGATGCCTTGGAGTGGCCTCTGGCCTCCGGGGCTGTGGTTTGGGGGAGCAGCGGGTTCAGGATTCAGTATGGGTTAGCAGTGAGGAGTCCCGCCCTCTGCTGCCACCACCGCCTTAACAGGATGGGGTCCGTTCTGTGTAGACGTCTTGCCTCCTAGGAAGAAAGACAGGTGTGAAAGAGAACTGAAATCCACCTCTGCCATTGGCCAAAGCACTCGAACAGTACTTATTTCTGAAGCATTCACTTTGGCTCCAAAGAGGTATCAGAGGAGGCAAGTGGCCTGGACTCCCCCTTTTCTTGCTCTGGGGGCTGAGATGGGTCTGGGCAGCCCAGCCTCCAGACCAAATACAAATATCATTTTGTCATCCAATGCATTTATGCTTCCTGCTCTAACTAACAGGTGCAGCTGCCTACAGGGAGTGACTACTGTGATGCTTGCCTGAAGGCATGCCTCCCCCCACACTCCCGCAGGTCTGTCTGGGTTGCCTGGGGACCTCTTCAAGCAGCGACTTTTAAAATGCAAACATCCTGGAAAGGTTGTAGCAATCTGTGATCAGACACTATCATCGTTCCCGTGAGCTATTTTACCTGCGCAATTTCCTGCAGGACGGAGTCCCGGGTTTACAAAGGCATTCTTGGGTACCCCAAGTAAGAAGGAATTTAACACAGGAGGTTGGGGTTTGCACAGCCTTCGGAAGGGCTGCTAACTGCTGCTTAGCAGGAGATGTGCAGCCTCCACTGTGCCCATCCTGGGTCTCTGTAGCCTCGGTGGGGGCCTTCCTCTGCCAACCTCACCTGCCCCTGCCTGCCTCCTGACTGGGTGGCTGGACTTCATCAGTTTGTAGGTCGGATCCCTGTCCGTACACCTGTCTGAAGCAGCAACTGGAGAATAATAATGGCCCCTTCCTCCCTTCCACCTCCCACATCCTGCACAGTGAGCCATTCATCAGCTGACTCAGCCCAGAGCCACTGGGGAGTGGGGAGGTTTTCGATTGAGCCTGGAATTGTCCTTGTAGTGCAGAGGGGGACATGCAGAGGACCACGGAGGTCCAGGACATTCTCTCGCCTCTGTCCAGGGACCTGGTCTTTCTTCCCCTGCTGCTGTGGCCCACAGGAGCCCGACCATGGGCACATGGCTGGGGACCTTTGTTGACCTTGCCCAAGGTCAAGTTCCTGCTCGTCCACCCTGCCTCCCCCAGTTTTCTGAGTCTAATTTCCTCTCCTTCCTTGCCATCCCGAAATACATTCATGCTCTCATTGTGCCCTAATCTTTCCAACTCTTGCTCCTCCCCAGGGTCTCAGCTCCAATGTCACACTTGTAGGGACACCTGACCCCTCCGCCTGGGCAGGCCCATTGTTTGCTCTCGCAGGCCCCTACACTTTTCCTCGTGGCTTGTCTCACATGTGTAATTAAACGCTCCTCGGTGTAATTACTTGTTTACTCTCTGGTTCCCTGCCAGGTTAAATTCCACGGGGTCAGGAGCTGTGTCTTTTTTGTTCACTGCTCTGTTCCCAGAATCCCCTGCGGTGTGACCCTCAAAAAAGGATTCGTTGTTTGAATGGAGCAGTGAAGCCATGCTTTCTGTTATTTTCAAAACTAGATTATTGGTTAGGAAGCTTTGTAGCAGACCGGCTGGTGAAATGAAACAACAAAGAGTTATCGTCCCTCCTGGGTTGCACAGGACTTTGCAGCTTCTGAATCCCTTTCTGTTCATGTATTCATTCATGCATGCATGCGTCTATAAAGTATTTCTGGAATGCCTATCATGTACATCACCGAGTAGGTCTACAGGTTCACCTAAAATTTTACAAACCCGGGACTGAGGCTCTGAATAGGGGAGGGACCAGCCACTTCTGAGGGGACGAGCAGCAGCTTATTTCTGCCACTGCCTGAGGCCTTGAGGAAGATGCAAATAAGAACAAGAATAAAAACAGGGATCATAGTAATCGTTATTAGCAAGTTGTTCTGGGCAGGCCATCTAAGCGGTAGACTCATAGCCGATGAGCCTGGGGAATACGGTCGTCGGTAAGAACTATCAGGCATCACCATGATTTTGGCCACGCCCCCTCAGCGCCAGCATCGTGCTTTGGGGACTAGAACTTGACAGGCACGGGAATCTTTTATTCGCAGGAAGCCACTGTGGGTTTCATGAAATTCTGCAGCCCGAAGAAAGCCATCTGTGGGTCCACGGTGCGGAACAGGAGAAGTGTTGCACAGGGAATGTGGTTAATGAAAAAGTTTTATGACTTTGCCGCAGTTTTCTCCGAATCCATCAATGTGGCAGTCTAAACATTTGCTTATGGAAATGAGCTGCGGAGCCAGAGGTTGGTGGGAAAGGCGGGAGGCAGAGGTTGGCGGAGGAGGCCCGGCCCCAGCCTGCCTTCTGGCCCCTCCCCCCACCCCCTTCATCTGCAGCGTCCCGAGGCCCCAGGCCTTTGCCAGCCTTCGCCCGACCCCACAACAGCCAGGAGGAGAGGCTGCCTGATGCGGCCTCCTGAAAGGGAGACCCTCCTGCTCTCCCCATCCCCGAAATGCAGCCGTGAGCCCGGAGCCTTCTCCATTCCAGGGATCCGTCAGCCCAGCTGTTCCGGATGCAGATGCAGTCCCCAAGCAAGTGTTCATGGCTTTGTTGAGAAGCAGCTCCAAGGACAGTCAGGTGGTTCAGATAAAACTCTCTCCCAGGTCCGTCCGGCCAATTCCTCAGCACAGACGGCCATTGTCTCTGGGGTGTTTGTTCTCTGTGGTGTGAGCCAGCACCTTCCAGAGAATCGGGACCAACGGCGCGTGCACACTTACCCCGGGGAGATGGCTCATGCAGTTACGGAGGCCGAGAAGTCCCAGTCTGCCCACTGCGACAGTCCCAGGCTCAGTCGGAAGGCCTGGGAGCCAGGGAGCTGGAGGATGAGTCCCAGTCCAGGGGCAGGAGAAGACCCCTGTCCCAGCTCAAGTGGACAGGCAGGAGGGAACCAGTCCTCCCTTCCTTTGCCTTCGTCCCATCGCGGCCCTCAGAGGGTTGATGTGCCCACTCGGGCTGCTTTCCCGAGTTCAAATGCTCATCTCATCTGGGGACACCCTCGCAGACACACCCCAAAGAATGTTTAATCTGGGTGCCCCATGTACAGTAAAGATGACTCATAAAATGAACTATTCCTTGTGTGTACCATGTCCAGGGGCCTCTGAAGCCCAGCCTGTCCTAACTCCTCCTTGGTCGAGGCTGCAAGGAGTTGCCAGCAGGGGTGGGGGGGTCACGGCCCGCAGGACGGACCACCTGGCCAAGGGTTCTCGGAGAGCTTGTGTCCTGGGCCTGGGGCGGAAATGAAGATCGGGGTGTGAGGATGCTGCATGCCAGGCTGCTAGCCACTTGCACGCAGCAACGCACGGACTCCATTCTAGCCGGCTTTGGAAGATTTGCATGTTTCTACGCAACTGTTACATGGAGACTGGTTCAGAGACCTCTCCCTCTGCCTTTGAATCTACGATTCGTTTTTTCAATTAGAAAATAAAAAGTTCACTTATTTTGGTCCCATTGGTGATGAACTCCTGGTCGGGAGATGGTGGCAAAGCTGGGGCTGAGCCGATCCCGGCCCACCACACTGAGCGGAGGGAGGGACGGCAGTCACACGTGTCAAAGATGCCTCCCTGAGAAGGGGGCATGGAGTGTCCCCCTGATGAGTTTGTCTTCTCCCTGGAGAGAGATGTGCTGACAGCGATGAGGTGACAGCAGGCAGACTGCCTGAAACCGAGCTGTTTACCCTGTGCTGTTCCACATGGCTTTATAACAAGCCTGTGACACCATCAGCGTTGGTGGCCCACAGGAAGCACACGGTGCCAGCCCCATGGGGACCTGCCAGTATGTTCCCGGCAAGGATTTTGGGGGTGGGGAGGTGGGCCTTCCTGCTCAGGCCCCTGTCCCACGCTTTCCCTTCTGCCTTTGAGTGGGACTCACTCCTCCCTGTGCCCAGAGCTCCCTGTGCTCCCACCTCCTCCCTGTTCTTCCCCCACCCCGGCCTGAACCCCCTTCCTGATCCCGTCCTCTCCCCTCCATCCAGCCCTATTCTACCTGGCCTTCAGGGTCAAGCCCAAGGTCCACCTCACCCATGAAGCCCCATTGGTTCCTCTGCCCCCAGTTCTGTCCCTGAGATGGGACCAGGGTCAACTGGGCCGTTACCTGTCCATGGAAATATGCATGATTCCAGCATCCTTCCCTCCTCAACCTCCACTCCCAGGGAGGCCGACACCCCTGTGTCCAGCCCATCACTGTCCCCAGGAAGCAGGCCACTGCTCAACAGTATAGGTGCCTGGCCTTGACCTTGACCCCTGCAGTTCCTCCCAGACGCCTTGTGAAATGCAGGTGCTTTCTTGGGAGTGTGGGGGATTTGTCAGCTGACGAGCCATGATCCTGAAGCCTGGGGGACTGGGGAGACCTGTACACCCTCGTGGACGTGGCCTGGTGCGCCCAGCGTCACTGAAGGCCTGGAAAAGCTCGTTGGGGAGTGCCACACACGCTGAGCGGTCCCCCCTGGGCACACAAGTTCACACGCAGGCCTCCCCATGGCTGGTGCTTCCCGGGTAGCAGCTCTCTCTCCCTTCTCCTCCCTTCCCCGGCTGCCCACAGGACAACGGGCTGTCATCGGGTGTGCTCAAGGTCATAGCTGCCTTAGCTGAGGGGCCTCGCCCACTCTGGAGAAGAGCCTATTCAATGGAGCCACGGGGCAATGACAGTGTGTCCTTCTGCACACTCAGCTCCCGCTGGGCTGGACTCCACTCACTTACTTCAAAGGTCCATGGGGCATGTTGCGTAGACAGATTTCCTTAAGTGTGCAAAACGTATATGAACAATATTGTTCTCGTTGGAGTGGAATTCAAGACAACTCTAGTTGTCACCTTAATATTCAGTGTGGAAAGGGCCTTTTCACTGTCTGCTGGTTTTCCTGGGATTTTCATGAGACCAGTGTTGGGGGGGCTATCACCCACCTTCTTCTTGTACTGAGTCATGTGGAGGCAGAAAGCCTCCTAGTCTGTGATTTCTGGGAGGAAGCTTTACTTCCACCACCACCACCACCACCACCATCACATCACCATCATCACCATCATCACCATTACCATCGCCATAATCACCATTACCATTGCCATCATCACCATCATCATCACCATCACCATCACCATCACCATCACATCACTATCATCACCATCACCATCACATCATTATCATCACCATCACCATCACATCATTATCATCACCATCATCATCACCATCACCACCATCATCATCATCACCATTACCATCGCCATCATCACCATCATCATCACCATCACCATCGTCATCACCATCATCATCACCATCACATCATTATCATCACCATCACCATCATCATCACCATCATCATCACCATCACATCACTATCATCACCATCACCATCACATCACTATCATCACCATCACCATCGTCATCATCATCACATCACTATCATCATCATCACCATCACATCATTATCATCACCATCATCATCATCATCACCATCACCACCATCACCATCATCATCACCATCACCATCGTCATCACCATCACATCACTATCATCACCATCACCATCACCATCATCATCACATCACTATAATCACCATCACCATCACCATCATCATCACATCACTATTATCACCATCACCATCATCACCATCATCACCATCATCACCATCACCATCACCATCACCATCATCATCACCACCATCATCTCTATCCAAAGTGAGGGAAATGACTGAATCCGTTGAACTGTGTGCCTTTAATTCTAACCAGCTTCTTTCCCACAGGCCTCACTTCCCAACACTTTTCCAAACAGCCGGTGTAACAGGTTTTAGGATTTGATTACAGCACCATCTACTGGGTACTTGCTTTCCCGTTTCCCTGGGCCTGGCCTGTGCGTTGGGTTTGGCCCCTTCTTCCTTTCTGTCCTCTCCTCCCCTCTCCTCTGCTCTTTTTCCCAGCAAAAGTACCAATTGTTAATTTAAAAAGGTGCCGTCAATTAATTTATAAAAGGGAGGCTCTTCTGAAATGACAAAATGCTTACCCCCCTTGCCGGTAAATTCGTACAAAGACGACAGCCTGTGCTTACTGCGGTGCGTCTCATGTAATTATTTCCTGGGATCAATAATCTCATCAGTAGGCTCAGTGATGGGGACATCATAGTAACGAATGGCTGGGCTCCACTGCCATCCGAAGGGCTGTCCTCAGCCCTGTCACCTCAGAGCCGCCCCAGGGAATGATGGGAATCAGGGCTCAGCCGGGCCAAGGGATTAATCATAGTTATCCCCAACTCATATTCGTGTGATTTGCCTGCCTTATGCAGCCTGCCCCGAATTGATCAGCATGGATTTCTTGCTGCACCACCGGCAGGGTAGAGGAGAGTGGGAAGGACTTTGAGTTCGTGGCCGGGAGGGGACAAATTGGATTAGTCACGCTCAGGAAGTAAGAACACTGGATCACACCAGAGCAGCGTTGGAGCGTGCTTCTGGAGGCCGGGCTGGGACATCTCGGGACTTTGGGAAGGGATGGAGAGACGGCTCTGGGTGCTCCTGTGTGTTTTGTGTCCATCATGGGCACGGGAGGGGCAAGGAGCCAGGCCAGCGGTGGGAGGGGACTTTTTTGCTATGACCAAACTTTCCCTTCCGGTTTCCTAAGGGGTATTGGCCATGCTTTTCCAGAGACCTGTTTAAAAGTCTCAGCGTTTGGGGCCCCGTGAGATGCTGATGAGTATGAAATTTTCAGTGACAGGAGCCGTGGCATTGTGGTTACAGCCGAGAAGCTCGGGTCGCATGGGAACCAGCCAGGCCCTCCATTGGCCATAGCAAAGGCAATTTCATCCTGAGCTTCTTTCCCTCTAGCTGTGGAGGCACTGGGTCACAGAGAAGTGTCGACATCTGTGGAGCACTTCCTCTTAGACAGTTGCTCCTAATATGGCCCCGGCTGGTCCATTTGGCCAAGAATGGGTCTGACCTCCCTACCTCCATCTCTGCCAGAGTCTCTCCCTCCCCTGCCCTCAGGGGTAACCAGAGACAAGCCCTCTCTCTATTAAAAACAAGGTCTGCTAGCCTGACCAGGCAGTGGTGCAGTGGATAGAGCGTTGGACTGGGATACAGAGGACCTAGGTTTAAAGCCCTGAGGTCACCGGCTTGAGCACGGGTTGCTGGCTTGAGCGTGGGGATCATAGACATGACCCCATGGTCACTGACTTGAGCCCAAGGTCGCTGGCTTGAGCAAGGGGGTCACTCACTTTGCTGTAGATCCCTGGTCAAGGCACATATGAGAAAGCAATCAATGAACAACTAAGGAGCCGCAACGAGGAATTGATGCTTCTCATCTCTCTCCCTTCCTCTCTGTCCCTCTGTCCCAAAAACAAACAAACAAACAAACTAACTAAAAACAAAGTCTGCTTAGCATAGCCCCTGGGGTTCTGACGAACTCTTTCCTTTTCAGAGATTAAAGCCCCTAAAACCTGCACAGCAGCCCCATCCTGCAGGGAGTATGAAGAGATGGGACTCTAGATAAGTCTGCCCACCAGGAGATGGGGTGGGTGGATGTAGGGAAGAAAATCTCTTTTATTTCCTGGAGTCTATAACAAAGACGAAAGGAGAGGGATGAACCACCATTCAGCCATGCCCGGGCAAGCAGGTGTTTGGTGCAGGTGACTTCTCTCTCGTGGCACCTGCGTCCCACCGCAGTGCACTTTTATGGGCCACTGTCCACTGATGACGCTAGACAACACGGCCAGTCCCTGATAGTAACAGCAGAGGGGTGACAGCTGTCTCTGAAGCCCCCGTCCCCCAGGACTTCCTGGAAAAGGAGGTGGATGGGGTTGGACGTGGAGTCCACAGAGAAAGCAGCGCAGTTGTTGAGAGAATGTGGGCAGGCTGAATGGCCGCATGAACCGGGCTGTGAAGACAGACAGAAGGGAGCACCCAGCTCTGCCTGGTAGGAAGGCTTCCTGTAGGAGGTGATGCCTGAATTGGCACTTGGCAGTGAATAGGAGTTTATCAGAGAGAATAGCAGTTGGCAATATGATCATTTCATTTTCACAAATCCACTATGACCCTCTAACCATTCTTACTTCTTCTTTTTTTTGTATTTTTCTGAAGTTATAAGTGGGAAGGCAGAGAGACAGACTCCTGCCTGCACCCAACCGGGACCCACCTGGCATGCCCACTAGGGGGAGATGCTCTGCCCATCTGGGGTGTTACTCCATTGCAACCAGAGCCATTATAATGCCTGAGGCAGAGGCCATGGAGCCATCCTCAGCGCCTGGGCCAACTTAGCGCCAATGGAGCCTTGGCTGCAGGAGGGGAAGAGAGAGATAGAAAGAGAGGAGAGGGGGAAGGGTGCAGAAGCAGATGGATGCTTCTCCTGTGTGCCCTGACTGGGAATCGAACCTGGGACTTCCACATGCTGGGCCGACACTCTACCACTGAGCTAACCGGCCAGGACCTACACTCACTTCTGAATCCTGCTGTTGTCTGGCTGCCCTGACTTTGCTCACTGGGTCCCTCTGTATGGGACGCTCTCCTCTGTCATCTGATTAATGAGCTCCCCCAACCCCATCCTTCAATGCTGGGCAAAGCGCCAGGTGGAGGTAACCTCAGCCTCTGGGTTCCACACCTGTGGCTGGGAGGAGCTGCTGGTCTGAGAATGAATGAATGAATGCATGCACAACTCATTCACAATTATCAACAGCAGGTGCCCCCAAAGGAGAACAGGCCAGGAGGAGGAGGAGGCATTGGATAGCTGCTACTTGCTTATCTCTTTGGATCATTGTATCCATTTCAGGGTTGTTGGTTGCTTGAGAAAAGGTTACTTTGGGCTGCAAATAACTCAGAAAATTACAAATGAAACCAAATGAATGAGAGCTGACAGGAGCCCTGGAGCATCTGGAAGGAAAGGGACTCTGGCTGGGAGGGAGTGAGACGGTCCACACTGGACTGCACTCCCTCTTCCAACTTGGGGACACTCTGACACAGGCAGGACACAGAATGACAGCTTGGATGACTTCACAGTGGCAGACGGGCCCGGGTGTGAGCGTCCGGACAGCTCTCTCCTTGGAGAAGACCCGGGGTCCAGCTGGGCATTTCCACCCCTGGGGCGATGTCCACGGGCCTGCAACCCTGGAGACCCGGGACGGCACCTCCAGCTCCAGCCATCCCGGATGCCTCCGCCTGGATGACCCACGTTGTCTGAAATGACACCCTCCCATGTTCGGCAGCCCCTTCGAGCTTACTTCTCGACCTGGCTCGGTCAGTGATGCAGCCATGCACTCGGACCTGCGGCCGGACACCAGGCTCTTCACAGTCTCCTCGCCTCCCTGCTTCCACGGGCCCCTGTGCGTCGAGGCCCCTTCATCCGTCCTCCAGAGGTCTCTCACGGTCACCCCTTGCCTCTGTTCTTGCCGGCGCCTGTGCTCCCTCCCTGGGTCCAGCTTCCCCCAGCTCAGGGTCTCTCCTCTAGTCCTTCCCTCCACTACCAGTCCTCTAGACCAGCCATCAGATTATCTTCCCGATGTTCACACCTTGCCAGTCCCTCCCCAGCTCGCACCTGGGCATGAGCGAGCCCCCAGCCCTGCGTAAGGCGGGCGGGCCCTCGGGCTGTCTCCCTGTGGCCTCGTCCTGACAATGGAATACAGTAACTTCCCCTGGGATCTCATCTCTCCCAGGAAGCCATTCTTGAGGACCTCAGTCCGCGGTGATCTCTTCCTTTTCAGCATGTCAGGAATGGTGAAGTGGCAGATACGGAACTTTAACCAGGAATTTGGCCGGTCGTTCCCTGAATGCCCACCTGCTGAATGAGACCGAGCTGCTCCCCGGATCAAGCCCACCCTTTGATGGTGGCCGGGTCTGACGTCTAGCCTGGCTGCCTCTCCGTGAGCAGAGGCCGCACAGAGGCAGAGGAGCAGGGTGTAAGAGCATTGCCGTTGCAGCCAGACACCCGGGTTCGCATCTCGGAATCCCGGAGGAGAGCCAGGAGATGGGCAGAGAGACGCCCCAGAGGTGGCACGTGCCCTGCTCCAGGGAGAGAAGGGAGGAGCGTAACAGGAACAGACTTGGAGCCAGGAGCCCGGCCACTGATGAGAGAGGAGGAAGCTTCATGCTGCATATAAAATGGGAGTTTTAAACTGGCCACAGGTTTTTTTTTGTATTTTTCTGAAGTTGGAAATGGGGAAGCAGTCAGACAGACTTCTGCATGCACTCGACCGGGATCCACCCGGTATGCCCACCAGGGGGCGATGCTCTGCCCCTCCGGGGCATCGCTCTGTTGCAACCAGAGCCATTCTAATGCCTGAGGCAGAGGCCATGGAGCCATCCTCAGTGCCAGGGCCAACTTTGCTCCAATGGAGCCTTGGCTGCGGGAGGGGAAGAGAGAGACAGAGAGGGGGAGGGGTGGAGAAGCAGATGGTTGCTTCTCCTGTGTGCCCTGGCCGGGAATCGAACCCAGGACTCCTGCACGCCAGGCTGACGCTCTACCACTGAGCCAACTGGCTAGGGGCTGGCCACAGTTTTAACAAGTGAAATAACCTGAAAGTTTTAGAAGCTGCCTAACAGGCCTTTCTATACTGCCCACGGGGAAGGGGCATTGGGCACTGTGCTGTTGGGGTGGTATTCGGAGAAGAAAAACGCACCCCGCGTGGTGGAGAGGGTTGACTAACTGTTGCGTGTGGTTGGCTTGGAGGGTCTGGGTCTGCTGCTGGGGTGCACAAGGGGTCTGATGGCCTTAATTCTGGTCAACCTGAATGACCGTGGGCATCCAAAATGAGGTGGCAAATGTCTGCTTGTCACACATGCAGGTAAAGGAGTGGATCCGCCCGGGGCTTTGGGTGGAACTTTTGAATGTGCGTGTGTGCACACAGACGGACTTGGTGCCTCCTGTGTGGTTTCCCCGCCCCACACCTGACCACGCTGCATGAATTTATTGGGTTTGATGCCAAGAATGTGTAGAGATTACTTCTTCCTGTTTGCCCCAAACCAAAGCTGGGCTGTTTCATTGCTGCCTCAGCACTGAGAGAAATGTGCATGCTAAGACTAAAGCTATGAGCAGGAAAAGTCAATGAACGCACCCAGCACGCTGGGAAGGACGACGTACCTCCTTCCCCATGCTGAGCTCTACCTGGCCAGGAACCCACAGTTTAAAGAACTTCCTTAATCTAATAAAGAGGTTATTTTAAAGTGAGATCTGGCAAACCCTCCTTCCTCTGGCACATGGTTTCCGTGAAATATCCCTCAACATGAAAATAGAGACAGTTAGTTTTTTCTTCCAAAGTGAAACATGGTGAGCCCCCCATTCCTGGTTTATTATGCTTTCTGTATTTCTGCTCATTTTTCACCAGCATTGCATTAAGTTTTGATATTGATTTCTTGTAAATGGGACTGAAATAGATGGCCCGGTTTTTTGTTATCGTTCGGTGGCACTTGTATGTAATTTACTGTGGCTGCCGTGGAAGCTGCCCCTCGCTGCCACGGCTTAAATTACACGGGCCACGCTCTGGCCCCTGCCCGTCACCTGCATTTCTCATTCGATATCAAAAGTGGTTATGTATAAAGTTTCCTTTTTCTTCTTACCCCCCTCCTCCACCGTAAGAAGCACCACTCTGCCTTTTGCATGATGGTGAAAGTTTGTGCTGATAACTTCTGTCATTGGTGGATCACAGCGAGGTTGCCGGAGGGGCCGTTTCCTCTCGGCAGTGGGCTCTGCTCTGCGAGGCTGGGAAGATGGGAGACTTTGATTCTGGGCCCAACTCTGAGTGGCCTTGGGCCAGTCCCCGCCTCTGTTTGGTGGAAATGCCAATGGCTCTGTCGGCAGCAGCACACACAGGTACAGGATGGAGATGAGGCCTGTGTCCCCAGGGGCTGGGAACCCTGTGCCCTTTACCTGTGCCTTCCCGGGTGTCCCAGGGTTCGCTGGTGGGGCTGGCAGGATGGCAGCGGGCTGAGTCATCTCCTGGGGAGAAGGTGATGTGCATTTCATCGGGGCATGAGCAGCCCTGGGGGCCACACTCCAGGGGCAGGGAATGTTTGACTTTGAGGACAGAAGGTGGCCCTGCCCAAAACAGGAGAGGACAGTGACAGGGTGAGGGGAGGTACCCTGGCAAAAAATAAAATAAAATACAAAAGCAAAGTTCCCTCTCCCTCCCCCCCCCTCTCACACACATATTCTTCCCCTCCCCCTCCCTCTCTCCCTCTCTCTCTCCCTCTCCCTCTCTCCCTCCCTCTCTCCCTCCCTCTCTCCCTCACTCTCTCCCTCACTCTCTCTCCCTTTTTCTCTCCCCCCCTCTCCAATCACTCTCTCCCTCTTTTTCCTGCTCTCTCCCTCTCACTCTCTCTCTCTCCTTCCCCCTCTCTCCCCGTATCTCTCCTCCTCTTGGCCCCCCTTTCTCTCTCCCCCCTCCCTCTTTCTCACTCTCTCTCTCTCTCTTTCTCTCCTTCTTTTTCTCACTGTGGGAGCCCTTTGGTGGGCCAGGCTGGAAAAGCTGCCTCCCACGCTCTCAGAGAAGGCCTGTAACCATGGCCTGGCGGCTGCTCTGCTCTGCAGCCCCCTTCTCCTGGGAGCCCCTCCCTCTCACGGTGCGGTGCTGTTGAACTTCTGGCCTGTTAGCCTTGTGCTGTTTGGGGTGCAGTTCTGGGGGTGCAGAGAATCGAGGTGCTCCAGGAGCTACTCTGGCTGGAGGCGAAGAGATGGGCCCAGAATTAAGACGCAGTGTGTGTGTGTGGTGTGTGTGTATTGCAGCCCCTTGGTGTGCACCTCTTTATTCTGCAGACATCCCTTCTAACAATACGATCACGTCCGTCCTCTTAGCCGGGCTGGTGTGAGCCAGCCACATGGCTCACTCCGAACGACTCCCTGTCAGGTGTGAAGGACCCGGTGAAGGGGACTTAGCCAGTGTGCCAGCCGCCTCCGCTCCTCAGCTTCTTAAGGAACTGAGTCAGGTTTCTCCGCAGTCAGCTGAGGGCGAAACAGCGTCTGCTAATTAGATTGTCATTTCTACTGATAAGGGGCCCCACAGACCTCCCGCGGAAGTGGGCGCAGACCTGTGGTGGGTCCACCTTGGTCCTGTTGTGTGAATGAAGCCCGACCGTGGCGTGAAGGGCCCTTCGAGTGTCCCTAGCGGACCTGGTGACGCCCCTCTCTCCCTCCGGCCACCTTCACCAGGTCTGCCATGCCTCCTCTGGCCCGTCTGCAGGTGTGTTTGAGGAGGACTGTGCTCCGCCTGGACCAGGGGCCTTGCACACACAAACCCTCAGCATTGCCCCGATACGCAAGCCAAGGGCTGGGGCGGGGCCGGACCCGCTTGTAGAAGCCAACTGCAAACTCGCCAGGACTTCTGCCAGCCATTACTAAATATTAATTCTTATAGACTTACAATCATGCAAATCATAGCAAATACAAAGACAATACACACTCAAAACTCATCATTTGCCTGCTTTTCTTTTTACAACATTTTGTTATTTTCTGTGTTGGAGTGCAGCAACGTTCTTCTGTAAGAACTCAGCTAGTAAATAATTTTGACTATGTGAGCTCTGTCCTAACTACTCGCTTCGCTGATTCAGGGTAAAAGTAACCATAGACATTGCATGAATGCATGGCCATGGCTGTGTGTCAATAAAACTTTATTTATAAAACAAGTTCCTCAGACAGTTAAACAGAGAGTTACCCCATGACCTAGCAATTCTACTCCTAGGTATATATCCAAGAAATGAAAATATGGATCCTCATGAAAACTCATAGCATGAAGCTCATAGCAATATTATTCACACAGTAGCCTAACAGTAGAAACAACCTAAGTGTCTATCCACCGATGAATGGATAAACAGGATGTGGTCTATTCAGACTGGAGTCCAACCTGGCAACGAAAGGGAATGAAATACCGATAATCCTGCAACGTAGATGAACCCAAGAACACATAAGTGAACAAAACCACGATTGCATGTTGTATTATTCCATTTACAGGAAATGTCCAGACGAGGCAAGTCCGTAGAGACAGAATGCAGATGGGTGTAGAGTGAGGGGTCAGTGGCTGCAGGTGGGAGGGGTTTCTTTCATGGTAATGACAAAGGTTCTGAACTTAAACCGTGGTGGTTACATAACTCTGTACCAAAAAACGATTGAATTGGATGGATTCTAAGGTGTGTGAATTCTAGCTCGAGAAAGATATTAAAAAAAGAAAACCAGCACATTCTTTCCTTTATCCAGGAACTTTAATTCACTCATTTTAACAAAATGGTCCATTAAAATTAGAATTTCAAAACTTGGCAAAAAAAAAAAAAAAAAAAAAAAATATATATATATATATATATATAAATATAAATAAGACAAGAAGCCCAATTAAACTTGAATTTCTGATAAACATGGCATAATATTTTTAGTATAAGCATGTCCCAAGTATCACATGAGACCAACTTGTGATGAAAAATTATGTTCATTTGAAACTCAAATTTAACTGGGCATCTGGGTTTTATTTGGTTGCCCTACATAAACTATTAATAGAATATAAAACATAGCCTTTTAATACAGAGCTAAACCATTTCAAAAGTCATCTCTTCACATACATCTCACAACCCAGGACTACAATGCCATGTTCCCATTCACAGAGCAGGCACCGGAGGCCCAGACAGATGACCGACTTCTCATACGACCCAGTGACAGTTCCAGGATCTGCACCCGTGTCTACCTGGCTCGACACCAGGCTTCTCTGCTCAGAGAGGTGGGCACATGGCTCCGGATGTGGCTGACGGTAAGAGACCGCTCTTCCCTTGTGTGTGCCAGTGACGGCAGAAGGAAACCTTCTGTCCCGTAAGGGCTATTGAGGGTGCCGGCAAACCAGAACAGTGAGTTCGCATTAGAATGTTCCTTTCCGGAGGAGATAACAGGATAATAGGTATGCTACTTGGTTCCCATAAAACGATGAGTGACAAGGAGTCACTTGAGATTAGAGTAATTCAGAACGAGTTAAGCCAATACCTGTGCTCCTCCTAGAGATCAATTTTTATTTGGAGGAGAGAAAGGATAAAGGAGAACTGAAAATAAAAAGCGGAGTTCCCTTCTCCAACCTCAATGGCCTTGGGGACTGTGGGAGGTGGGGGTGTCTCGTGTGCATTGGGGGGGAGCTGGGGGGGTGCTTCTGAAATCGGGTGCTCAATTCGGAGCAATGCTGTTTCTGCGCTGAATTCCTTTGGTTGTCTTGGGAAGAAACTGGATGCGTAAATGATGTGTGGGAGATGTTTTAACATTCTTGAGTAGAGAACGCAGTCTCAGTGAAACTGGCCATTTGGGGACTGAACTGATCTCTCTCTCTCCCCCCAATCTTCATAACAAATTACTCTTGTCTGTATGTTCAGGGCAGTGGGGACATTTGTCTCCCAGGGCCACCTGCCCTATTGCAACAGATGGTTTCACTCTGTTGTTCTCTATAATACACAGTGGTTCTATATGATAAGTATGGTCATTCAGTGAGTGTCAGACTGCATGTGACTCATCCAGGGAAGGTTTTAAAATATATAAGGTCTACCGGAAATTTCTGTCCATTTTTGGAATAAAACAAAATACAAATTTTTCTTACTGTCAATAAACTTTATTAAATAATATAATTGCCATTATTATTAATGATTTCTTGCCAGCATGAGGGCAATTTGTATATATCCCATCTTTGAAAAATGTTTTATCTTTTGATGCGAAAAATTGAACCAGTGCTTGTTTGACATCTTCTTCATTTTTGAATTTTTTGCCCTTCAAAAAATTTTGTAAGGACAAAAACAAGTGATAGTCGGAGGATGCTAAGTCCAGAGAATATGATGGATGTGACAGACATGCTTCTGTAGCATTTCTTCCTTGTTGAAATTCGTAAAAATTACAGTGGCGTAAATGAACTTTATCAGTAGCCATGGGTACACTATCGCTTTACACATAAGACTAACGTGAATCAACTTTGTTTTAGTTAATTTGCTACTTCAGTATGTATACATTAAGTGATAAAAATAGAGAGGCACACATGCGCCAAATAAACATGTGCTTACGTGTCGACACTTGTTGTGATAGAAACGGACAGAACCTTCCGGTAGACCTGATATAATCCTGGGCCCCATCCCTGTTGATTCTGATTTAGCAGCCTGGCTTGGGGTCCACGTGGTTTTGATGAAATGCAAGACTGGAAACCCCTGGAAGAGGTGAAATACCAAGACCCTGCGTCTCATAATTACAGAGGTCGCATAGGGCAAGGTTAGGAGGCACGGGATCTTTGTTTTCTGCAAGCAGACCTTGCCATTTGCCATGGATCTGTGCATGACAAGAAGATCCAAATGTAAGGGTCTGAATTGTGCTACAAATACATCAGGACAAATGACTCTTTAAGTCGTCTGGTGGGACATTTTATAAGGCATAGAGTCCATTTGTCATCTAAAAATAATGGAGTGGAAAGAACCGTACCCCACACGGACAGATGGGTTTGAGTTGCAGCCCTTCAGCGGGATGAACTTGGGCTCATGCTTAACTGTCTGGGACTCTGGCCTCCGAGGAGGTGGGGGTGGGAGGGGTGGGAATGGAGGGAGCCGGCCAAGGAGTAAGGGGTGCATGAGTGACAATCTCCAGGCTGGTTTCTGGCTTCTACACTCTCTTACGGAGACCTGCTGTGTTTCAGTTTTCTTTTCTTTTCTCTTTTTATTTTTTGGTAGTTTTATAATTTTAATTATAATTTTTTAAATTTTTCTTATTCTATTCTAGTTTTTACAAAATAGTCCGTTGCAGTGTTTTGGAACAAAATAGTCACTCTGTACGCTCCACTGCAGCCCAGTTTGTGATCAGGAAGTTTTTGGTTCCTGGTGGAAAGTTCTAGATCTCTGCTCCCTTCTGCCTTTTTCATGAACTTCTCCAGATAATCGGTATTACTGCATAATTCCCAAGAGATCGTTCCCAACCTCTGACATTCCTGGGACTGGTCCTGGAAACACCAGAAAAAGGCTCTCCCCCAAAGTGGCATAAAGATCTTGAATAAAACAAGAAATACATGATACAGACGTGATATACACAGACGCCAAGCCGGTGTGTGGTGTGTAAGCCTCCGGAACGTCAGGGTGGCCTCAGTCTGGAAAGAGATCCTCTTGCCTGCAGGCCTTGATTTTTTTCTTTGCAGAGCAGGGATTTGCTCCTCGCTCTTGTCCCCAGGGGCCAGGACTCCCATGCCCATGTGGGTTCTTGGAGGCGGTCAGAGATGCCTGTTCAGGTCCGCCTCAGCTGGACACCCTTTCTTGACGCTGCCCGTCCAGACTCCCACCCGGTAGTGCGAGCTGCCTTCGCGTGGTGTCTCTTGATACTTTCAACTGGCGACTGTCCACCTTTTCTCATCTCGTGGCACGTATAAACTAATTACTAACGTGCTGCAGTGTATCAAAAAATATATTTATATTTTTTGCTGATCTGACAAAAACTAGGTATGATTTTGATTCATTCACACTGGACGGCTATTGTTGCGTTGGCTGTTGTCATTTTTATTTGACAACCTAATGGAGAAGAGGTTCTGTGTCACTGACTAAATCGCCGGGTATCGCATGTTTTAAAAATTCTTGCGGCACACTGGTTGAAAATCTCTGCTTTGGACTATTCTTCACCTGAGGTCCAACCCAGGATGGCCCGATTCCTCTCTGATGTCACCAGAAGAACAAATGTGTTTTCTTGGATGTCAACTTGTCTGGCTTCTGTTAGCCCTCCAAATTCTGGCGAGCTAAAGTCACATGCTGGGTCCACAGGTCTCCCTTATTTGATTTCACCCATTGGTTATAGCCTTGTGACAGTTAAGCCCTAAGAATTCTGGAGTCCTCAGAAGCTGATCAACAGCACACTCAGAAGGACTGTTGAACTTGGGTCAAAAGTAGCACATCTGAAAGTTGTCTGGTTTCTGATTACCACTGTTGTTGTTGTTATAGCAGAGCGCTGGGCTCACCGCCCCTCTGACGACCTTGCTGGGTTGAGTTTCAGTCGGCTGCAGTCAAGGTCAGAAACTGGGCGGTCAGGATGTATGGAGCTGGGGGTTTATCTCAGTATCATCCTAGACACCTAAGATGGAACTAGAGTTTGCTGTTCAATGCCCTTTCAAACACCCCTGACCCTGAGTTCCTGAGTCCTTCTATCTGTGGTCCTAACACCCATTCTGATTGCTCAGAAACTGCATGTATATGCTTCAGTAGTCCCTGTGACCCAAAGTCAAAGTTACACCTGTGGAAGTCACTGCCACACGTGAGGCTGAAAGGGAGGGACATGGCCAACTGCGGCGATGAACTCACTCTCAGCTGCTGACTTGACCATCGAGCCAAGGCCACTGTGGAGTTTAAAGGAACCTGCCAAGTGTCCTGATTTTAATCCATTTCAAAGGTCCCAGAAAGAACGGCTGTGTAGTTGGATTTCACTCATGGCATGAGCTGAGCAAACAAGCATCGTCTGTAGGCTGAATATGTGTTTTTAGGGTTGGTTGTATCTGTTCCCAAGGTAAATGACACAAAACCAACATGAGTAGGAGCCAGGACAGGTGTTATTAATGGTGTTTACTTTTCATTAGGAGGCCAGAACAGTTCCCTAATTGCTAGCAGATTCTGGGAAATGCCTTATTTGTAAACAGTGGTTCACAAAAAAAAGGTCATTAACAGAATAAACAGGCAATTTGGAGCGAGCAATTGTAATTATGAAATGTATTTAATGGTTTAAGGAGCATCCGTGATATTTTGTGAAGGCGAATATCTCTCCACGTCTGCACAGCTGAGCTTGGGCCTAGCCTGCAGCCCCCGGGTCACCGGGACCGCTCAGCTGGCTGTGTTGCTTCCTTTAAGAATGGCAACTTTCTGATTCTAAAGCTAGCTCATCCTTATTACAGAAAACTTGCCAAATACAGAAAAGAATAGCAAAGGGAACAAAACTCTCCTGTAATCCTACCTTTTGGAGATAACTATTAACATGTTACTTTTGTTTTCTTTCTTCTATTCTGTTTATCGTTGAGCTCAAGAGTCGTGACTTTGAAATATTCCCAGAAGTGAAATATCTAGATCACAAAATGTGGAGGTTTTTGAGGCTCTTGATACAAATTCAGTTGTGTTTAATGGGTGGTCTCCCCATAGGGGTCATCTGAGAGACGGGACCAAAAGGCAGCCTCCAGGGAGGGGTAACTGGATTCAGACTCAGCAGGACTTGCGGGCACCTCTGAGTGCTGAGTGGGAGCGGGGGTGCTGTGAGTCGGAGGGTTGGAGCTCCCTGGCCTGAAACAAAGATGGAAGGACCCACAGGTGCAGTGCTCGCCGGGAGGCTGCATCATCCCAACCTGGCTTGAAGGCGTACCGTGCAGGGAAAGCCCTCCCTGCAGGAGACAGTCAAAGGGTGGATGAATGAGCCACCGGGTTGCCCAGGCTTGGGGGAGTCCTATATAGAAGCCTCCAGAAAGATGATGGAGACAGGTCAAATACCACTGTGGTTATGCTTTCAGTGTTGCCTCACCCCCAAGACATCACGACCATCAGTGTGAATTACCCATAATCCAACTTCATCATCTTCTTTAGTTGCTTCCTGAAGGTTCTCATGGATTGCAACTCCTCTGTGAGTCAGAAGAAGTCTTGTTGTTATTTAAATCCCCGTGGCTTTGGTGTATGAGGCTAAGCTGACAGCAGGTGCTTGCTGAGTGAGACTTCCGGTTCCCCAAGGGCAGGGTCAACGTCTGTCTGGATTGTGCTCCATCCCCAGTATCTAACACAGTTCCTAGCATATGGTAGACATTTAGTAAAATTGCTTTAATGGAATCGAATACATTCAGGTAGTTGCTACATAGTAACCAGTCCGCTGGATTCATTCATGCAAGCCTTTGTGGGAGGGATGAAGCCCTCACCTTCTTATCCTTTCTCTCCTGCTCTTCCCTATGCTGCCTCAGCTTCCCCAGCTGCCCCAGCCAGGCTGAACCGTGTGCCTGCCCAACCCATGAGTAACATGCTAGGCAGAGCTCTCAACATACACCCATGACCTGAGCTCGAGGGGATGCTGTGATGTCTGCCCTTTAACTGCTTAATGAATGAGGCAGCAAGGACGTGGCAGTGTCTCCCTCGTCAGGAGGCGATTAGTGTGCTCACGCTCCAGAGACACGACCCCATCTCCATCCTGGTCTTCTTGGAGAAGTTGAGTTCATTCAGTAGTCATTCAGTTCTTTCACCTGGCTAACCCGTGTTTAATTAACTCACTATGTCAGGTTCCGGCGACGTGTCCTCCCCTTGCCGTGGGAAGCCCCTGACCTTCCTGGTCGGTGGGTGGGACCAGGCCAAGTCGCTAGCAGGCTGACATTTTGGCTGTGGATGTTGTTACTCTATTTTTCTTTGCATTCCAGGTGCCTGAGAACTGAGTACAGCTCCTGGGACTTGAATAATGGGAGGGCTGCCTCAGTGTGACAGATAAAAGAGGGACTTTGAATAGAGGGCACGGTGACAAAGGTGAGGTTCCAGTTCCCACTGACCTCTTTTCTATGAAAACCCAGGCTCATCGCAACCTTTGGGATTTCACACTCACTTCTTGGGGCGGCGTGGTATAGTGGGAAAGACTGGGACCTCAGATGAGGGAATTGGGGGTTTAAATTCTGCCTTCTGCAAAGTAATTTCTGCATGGCCTTGGGAAGGTGACTTCCGCCCTGAGCCTCAGTGTTCTCGTCTGGGAAGTGAGGAGAATAATGCCTGTCCCATCGGGGTGTTTTGATGGCTAGATGAGAAAATGCAGGTGGAAGGCCCAACCAGCAAATAACAAAAGGAACACATCCCTTGACCGGCGCCTGTGACTGAGCCCACTGGCATGGTCGGGGTGCTGTCTGCCCTTTCCTGTGTCACCTCCGTGAGGAAGCAGAGCGGTCCACGTGTCCTCCTCCTCAGAGATGACGGCCATGCCCAGGGCCTGCACAGCAGGTGCTCGGTTCATAATATTGATGATAACATGTGGAACTGCTTCACATCCTTCCCCAGCTCTCCTTAGTCCTAACCCACGGCCCCTCCCCCTTTTAACTCAAAGCGGAGCTGCCCCTTCATGTTCCTGAGTGGAGGAGAGGTCACTCTGTCTGAAGTGCTTCCCCGACGAACGGCACTGAATGCCGGCTTTCTCCCCCGCGGATGGGGTGGGGAGCCTGCCATCTGAAACACCAGAGAGCAGACTTCCTTCCCGCTGACACGCGCTCCGCTCTCTCGGATGGGGGGGAGGGGAAGTAAGGTCTGTCGGCCGCGTGGACCAACCCGTCCACATACCGCGTACCTCGGCTGGGCTGCGGGCTGCCCGTGGCTTTGGAACGGTTTGTAAATTTAATTGTCCTCAGACACCGTGTTCAGAACGATTAGGTAATCAGTGCATTGGGTAGGATCAGTAGCTCCATTTATTAGCTAAGTATATTTAACGGTCTTTGCTGGGTACACAATGTACCCTAAGGCGTTCAAGGGCCCAGCGGAAGCCGCACATGGAAGAGGCTGGGAGGCGGGGGGGGGGGGGGAGCTCCAGGCTAGCAGGGTGTCCCGGTGTCATTGTCACTGGCTTCCCTGCAGACAGTGCGGAATCTGCTCCTTCCGCCCTGTGACAAGCCATGGCAGTGCCTACTCACTGGTTAAAGAGCTGTCGGCTGTAAGACACCGAGCCAGGTTCAGGAGAACTTGACCCTGGGACGGGCGAGGCGAAGAGTTGGGGACGCGAACCTTTGTCCCAGACATGGGTGATGTGCTCTTTCTCTTTTCTCTTATTTAATACACACCTTAAGGTACAGGGTAGTGTGTCCACTTCATGGTTTGAGGAAACGGAGGCTTTAGGATGTTAAGTAGCACGTGTAATTACTACTGCTGGTGATCACCATGTCAGATGACACAGACTCCGGTCTGGGGTCTTCAAACTACAGCTCACAGGCCAAATCTGAGCCACTGCCTGTTTTGGTCATGAGATAAGGATAGTATTCTACATTTTTAAATGGTTATATAAGTATGTTGTCTTTTGGTCTGCAAAGCCGAAACTATTTACTCTCTGGCCCTATAAGAAATGTTTACTGAGTCAGATCTAGATAAAGGTGCGGTGGACATCAGGGTGTGCCGCCAGCTGCCCGCCTTCCACCGAGGCCCTCACTCCCTCCGCGGGGGTGCTGGTTGCCGCGGGGGTGCTGGTTGCCGACAGCTCATAGCTGAATTCCCCTCTGAGAACCGTGCTTGGTCTGCAGGGTAGGGTTTTGTCCCATCCAATGACTGGTCTGGTCGGTGAGCGGGTAAAAAGGCCCAATTCCTTTAGGGCGATTTGACAGAACTCTACAAAGCTGCCCCAACCCCAGAGCTCTCCTGGGCTGGCCCAGCCTCTGCCATGATTAGACAATCACAGCTCCACCCCTTGCCCTGAGCCTCGGGCCGCAGCCACTCCTGTAGGTCCTGCTGGGTACTGTCTCCCAAAACCCACCCTCCACAGACTGCCCTCAGCGTCATTGGTTTCCCAGGAGACCATCTGTGCTGGTGGCTCTTCCTTTGCTCCTATGTGACAATGACCCTGCACCGCAGAGCAGAGTGGGCGTCAGGGACCTTCCCCCCTGAGTGAAGGAGGGAAAGAAGGGAGTCGTGAACTGTACTTGGTCTGGAGGGAGCCTCCAGGTCCTGCCAGAGATGGAGGTGGAGCTGGATGATGCTTTAGCGAGACTCTTAAGGTCCTTGTGCTCCAGCCTCCCCTCCCCTCCCCTCCCCTTTCCTCTCCAGCCAAGCCATTCCCTTAGCCCCATCCCCCCACCGAACTCCATCTTTCAGCCCTGAGCTCCAAGCCTGTGGCACCTCTCCCATGTCTCTGAAAGCCCTGTCATGTCTCCTGGCTTGTGTGCGCATTGTGACCCCTGGGAATATCTGCCTTCCAAGATTCTAGTCAACAAAATACGACCAGATAGCCTGGAGCTCTCACTGTGGGCCAGGCCGTTGGTACATGGAGACTAATTCGATTCTCTCTCTAACTCTATGCCAGAGGTCCTGTTACCATCCCCATTCTATAGGTGAGGGACTTGAGGCACAGAGAGGTTAAGTAACTTGCCAAGGTCACACCGCTTATAAGTTGGGAAGCCAGGATTGGAGCCAGGCAGTCCAGCTCTTAAGCTTAGCCGAACTTAAGCTTGGAGCTGTTGGGCAGCCTCTTTCTTCTGGAATAGCCTGTCTTCTCCAGGACCCTGAACCCTGCCGTGCCTGATAAGTCTGAAGTAGACGCCTGATCCAAACTGGGTGCCTCCTTTTGGTACTCAAAGAGCTTCCGGATGGAGCCCCGTCAGTGGAAGTGAAATTTAAGAGTATTCAGTGGTCCCATTGCCAACTATGTGGGGACAGCTGAGCTGTAAGGAGAGGAGAGGGCTGGTCCTCCCATAGGAAGAAGCGGGGCTGTCTGGGTATCTCCTTCCAGCTTGTCGCCAGGGCCCGGCTGCTTCTTTGCCCAGCATTTCCTGGTCTCTGGGAAGCAATGCCTCCTCCATTTTGCCTCAGCAAGGTTTGTTTGGGTTCCTGCCATTTGAAAAGTCCACAGCAAAGGTCCCCTGCTGGTGCAACAGGAAACTCAGGGTGCTGGTCCTCCCAGAAACAATGGCCGACAAATGGAACTAACAAACGTCCCCTGGCCTAGGCGTTAGGACACCAGGCAGCTGTTTCCATGGCTCCTCCAGCCGAGTTAGGGTATCTGGGGTTTAGGCTGCTGCACAACCACAGGTTTAGACAAAGGCAGCGCCCAAGCCAACATGTTTTAGGCGGAACATTCTGGCTTTACCAAAGTGCAAAACAGAAAGGCCACATGAAACCGAGGCCGTAGGAGCTAGAGGCTTCCCCAAGAGGCGGCATCAGAGGGTCGAGGGCTGGCAGGGACTGACCCTCGAGGGCCATCCCATCCCATGAGCATTCGGTCTCCCCACACTGATGTCAGCTAATCTGCTTGGGCACCCAGTGTCTAAGCAGTCCCTGTCCATTCCCAGATGTGACCACTGCCCCCAACAGAGGCGGTCGTTACTGATGAACACATCTGAGCCTACGACGCGGGCTGGAATTCCAGACACACAGGGAAGAGGGGGCTGATGGCTCATCCCGGAGAGCAGAGTCGGGGAGACAGAAGGCAGAGGGTAGGAACCATGGAGGGTCGGAAGCCCCGACAAGCAGAAGTGATGTGGGCGAGGAGAGAGGTGAGGTGACAGAAGAGGAGGGTGTCACCAGGCCGAATTGCTTCCATGGCAGAGGCCTCCAGCCACGAGGGCCAGGTGCTATGTCAGAGGAAACAAGGATGCTGGAGGTGCAGTTCACAGGCGGCCTGAGTGACCGTCTATTCACAGACTGTGCGCTGCCCCCATGAAGCCAAGCAATGTCCTTCTACGCTCAGCATCCTCACGGCCAGGTGTGTCCTTAAGGTCATCTCAGAGTGTCTGTTCCTTGGCACCTGAAGAGCTAAACCAGCCCACTGAGCATATCAGAAGAATATTCGTAGCAACTCTATTCACAATAATTCAGAGGAGTAACATTATTCACGGTAGTTCATAGCAACACTATTCATAGTGGCTAAAAGCTAAACATAGCCCACGGGCCCCCCAGGGGTGAGGAGAGACACAGGATGCGGTGTGAGACTGTGGGCGAAGGTGGTGGGCTGGCAGGCCCTCCTGGCTCAAGTGCAGTCCATTGCTCCAGGTTTGACGGCTCACACCAAGCCCACTTTGATGACATTTCTAGAGTAGTAGCCCTTGAATAGTCACCAGGAGAATCTGACCATGAGCCTGGGTCTCTCCATGCACTGAAATGGACCCACAATAGACAATACTTAAAAGAAACTATTTTGAGGTAAAACTCACTTAAACATGAAAGTGAGCATTTTAATGCAAACAATTCAGTGGCATAATGTGTATTCACAGTGTTCTGCTGACGCCACTCCCGTCTAGTTCCAAAGCACTTTCATTACCTTTAAATAAAATGTCCTACTCATTAAGCCATCCTCCCCTTCCCCAGCCCCTTCCCTGTCCCTTCCCCAGCCCCTTCCCCTGCCCCTTCCCTGCCCCTTCCCCAGCCCCTTCCCCTGTCCCTGCCCCTGCCCCTTCCCCTGCCCCTTCCCTGCCCCTTCCCCTGCCCCTTCCCCTGCCCCTTCCCTGCCCCTTCCCCTGTCCCTTCCCTGCCCCTTCCCTGCCCCTTCCCTGTCCCTTCCCTGCCCCTTCCCCTGCCCCTTCCCCTGCCCCTTCCCCTGCCCCTTCCCCTGTCCCTTCCCTGCCCCTTCCCCAGCCCCTTTCCCTGCCCCTGCCCCTGCCCCTTCCCCTGCCCCTTCCCTGCCCCTTCCCCTGCCCCTTCCCCAGCCCCTTCCCCTGCCCCTGCCCCTTCCCTGCCCCTTCCCCTGCCCCTTCCCCAGCCCCTTCCCCAGCCCCTTTCCCTGCCCCTGCCCCTTCCCTGCCCCTTCCCCAGCCCCTTCCCCTGCCCCTGCCCCTGCCCCTTCCCCTGCCCCTTCCCTGCCCCTTCCCCTGCCCCTGCCCCTTCCCCTGCCCCTTCCCTGCCCCTTCCCCTGCCCCTTCCCCAGCCCCTTCCCCAGCCCCTTTCCCTGCCCCTGCCCCTTCCCTGCCCCTTCCCCAGCCCCTTCCCCTGCCCCTGCCCCTTCCCCTGCCCCTTCCCTGCCCCTTCCCCTGCCCCTTCCCCTGTCCCTTCCCTGCCCCTTCCCCTGCCCCTTCCCCTGTCCCTTCCCTGCCCCTTCCCCTGCCCCTTCCCCTGCCCCTTCCCTGTCCCTTCCCTGCCCCTTCCCCTGTCCCTTCCCTGCCCCTTCCCCTTCCCCTTCCCCTGCCCCGCCCCTTCCCCTTCCCCTGCCCCTTCCCCTTCCCCTGCCCCTTCCCCTGCCCCTTCCCCAGCCCCTTCCCTGCCCCTTCCCTGTCCCTTTCCCTGTCCCTTCCCCAGCCCCTTCCCCTTCCCTGCCCCTTCCCCAACTCCAAGCAAGCACCAGCCTGTGCTCTGTCCCTAGGGACTTGCTTGTTCTGGACGTTTTGTTTTTTTTTTAATTTTTTTTTTTTTGTATTTTTCTGAAGCTGGAAACGGGGAGAGACAGTCAGACAGACTCCCGCATGCGCCCGACCGGGATCCACCCAGCACGCCCACCAGGGGTGACACTCTGCCCACCAGGGGGCGATGCTCTGCCCCTCCGGGGCGTCGCTCTGTCGCGACCAGAGCCACTCTAGCGCCTGGGGCAGAGGCCAAGGAGCCATCCCCAGCGCCCAGGCCATCTTTGCTCCAATGGAGCCTTGGCTGCGGGAGGGGAAGAGAGAGACAGAGAGGAAGGGGGGGGGTGGAGAAGCAAATGGGCACTTCTCCTATGTGCCCTGGCCGGGAATCGAACCCGGGTCCCCCGCACACCAGGTCGACGCTCTACCGCTGAGCCAACCGGCCAGGGCTCTGGACGTTTTATATAAACGGGGTCATACAACCTGACTTTTCGTGTCTGGTTTCCTTTGCCTGGCATAATACTTTTGAGGTTCATTCATGTTGCAGCCGGTGTCAGTGCTTCAGTCTTTTTCATGCCCAAGTAATATTCCATTATAGCAGCAGTTCTCAACCTGTGAGTCGTGACCCCCGCCGCAGTTGTGACCCACAGGTTGAGAACCGCTGCATTATAGGAATTTCCCATATTTTCTTCATCCATTCATCCATTGAAGCATCCTTGGGCTGTTTACCATTTGACTACTGTAAAGAGTACTGCTGTGAACATTTTTCTGATTTTTTTTCCCCATAAAGTCCCCAAAGTCAAAGAGAGAGACAGGCCCTGGACACGCCAGGTGCCCTGAACACACCAGCTTGTCCTTACGGCCTCCTGGGCTGGGTTAATGTACAAAGAGCTCTCTGCTTCCACTCTACAGGTTTACGTGGTCATGCTCGGGGAGAGCGTCTCCACAGGCCTCTCTCAAACCCACCTCTTAAAAGGGGCTGAGGTTGCTTAGAGAGATTACTAAGTAATTGAAGCAGTAACTTTCAAGACCCAAAAATATATTTTCCTCTTTCATAGAATACAGCACCCATAACTCCAAGGATGCTTTTAGCTGTTCCGGGGAATAAGCCGTCCCCTCCTCTCCTTCCCTAGTGCTGCCTGAAGTGTGGAAGGAAACAAGAGCTATCCAACGGGAATCACTATCAGAAGAGAAACAAGTGCTCTTTATATTCTTAAAATACGGAACTCCTGGAAGTGCGAATTAAACCAGCAGCCCCCGACCGATAGCCATGGCCAAGAGTCGGAGCTGTTGTTCTTTCTGGCTGCCCCGAGGGTGGCTGGAATCCACAGTCACCCGCCCGCCCACATTTGCGCGGGAGCCCATGCTGTCCGAATCCTTGGCGGGTTCTCATTTCAATTGGAGCCGCGTTGTTCCTCCCGGACATGTCAGCTCTCTTCACTCTCCCCCCTTTGAAACGGATCCGCAGGCTTTACCCTGGTTGAAGTAAAAAGAGCATAAACATTTTAGCCTCTCATAAAACCGGGAGGATTGGAGGCTACCCTCTCAGTCATCTGAATACCGGCAAGCACCTCCCACACATGCCAATCAATTGGCTTTGCTGAGTAGTTTTCCAAGGGAGCAGAGGGGCCCAACTCCAGCCTCCTCACGCCATGGCCTCCCCACTCTATGGCCGCTTTGGACGTGGGGCGTGTCCCCCAGAAAGGGACAGGGAAATGTCCCCTGCCTTGGACATAATAGATCGAGTGTGTCTGTGCAGGTGCCAGGGCGGTGGCAGTGGGAGCTGCTGGTGCCCGTTGAGGGCACAGGAAGGTATGGTGCTTTCCCGGGCATTGGCCTCGGGGCTATAAAGAAAGAGCCAGGGTGGCGTCTTCCTCTGAGCAGAACATGCATTCACAAATGAGAGTTCCCATGGCTCAAGCAGGTTGCTAAGCTGGTACTTGGCAGACTGCAATTTCTTGTAGCATTAAAAAATATATATACGATTCCCTGCCAGGGCTCCCTCCTCTAAAGGCCATTTGGAAGAACTTGGAAAGTTTAACGGCTCCCTGAAAGGCAGAGAAGGGGAAGGACCGGTGTGCACACGCATTAGAGGACAGAGCTTGGCCGGCCCCGGGAGACTTCAGGAGGCACCTGTCTCCTGCGGAAATCTCCCCCTGGGACGACAGGAGCCCGGCCTCCGGCGGGGAGGCCCAGGTAGCTGGTCTATCACCTGGAGATGTCAGAGCGTGGTCCGTGCCTTTGGGCCGCAAGCGGGTAGAAATTTTTAATTTTTATTTTGGCTTCATGTAGATAAGTGGAGGCAGGGGGCTGGGGCTGCTGTTTCCTGCCTGTTTGACACCTGGATGGGAGCGAGGGGCGGGGGGGGGGCGAGGGATGTTGAGGGACAGGCTGCCTGGTAGGAGCTGATGGTGCGTTGGAGCCACTACGGCTCATCTGGCCCGGGCTCCTGTGCCTCTGAAGGGACCTCACCTTGAGAGGGAGTGAGGACCATCACCAGTAGAGATGCGGCGTGTTAGAGAGGGGTCACTTGGAAGAACAGGGTGTAGACACCAGAAGAGGGGTGGGGGGATGAGCTTGGTGTCCGGAGGGGATCCAGGACCCAGAATACAGTCGGAAGTTCCCTTCATGCTGAGAGATGCCTCCTCACTGGCCGGAGATGACAGATGTGGCCACCAGGCCATAAATATCCAGAGTCTGGAGAAGATGGAAAGGGAGAAGTCATTAGCAGTGACAAAAGAGTCCCCGTGGCGTCACATCAGTCGCCTAGAAGCGATTGCGAAGGTTAAGGCTGGAGATGCGTGAGAGGAATGGCAGAGGTTTGGGACTCCTCTCCCTGCCACTCCCCCCCCCCCCCCCGGGGCCCCTGCCCCACCTGGGACAGGGGCTGCTCTCCAGGTGGCCTCTTCAGGTTGGAACCTGCAGGGGACAATCTGCACCTGGCAAATCAAGGCCGTCTCTGAGATATCTGAACTGCTGGCCCTTCCGCCTTTCAGATGAGACCCTGACAGGAAAGCCCACCGCTTTCCGGAGAAATACTGTCTCAATTAACGGGTTGTGCAACCGTGTTGCAACTTGGTTTTATTGCATCCCGGGCAAACCACAGCGGACTATTTCGCGAGGGCAAACGACGTGATGTGAGCTCCAGCTCTCCTTCCGCTGCGCACTTGTTTTTATCACAAGAGTAAAGAGAAGAAAAACGTCCGTTCATCACCAGATCAGAAATTTCCCTGCCGTTTACTTAGGAAAAAAAAAAAAAAGAAATTAAGACGACATAGGGTGATGCTTATGGTCGTACCTACACACGGATG